>NC_041393.1:597438331-597473411 GCF_002162155.2 Triticum dicoccoides
GCTTGCGGCCGCCCCCGCGGTGGTTGCCGCGGCGCACGCCACCCGGATGCGGTTGCTGGGGGGTAGCGGGAGGGGCGGGAGGCGCAGGCGGTAGGGGGAAATACCCCGGAGGCGCGGGGGGTGGCGGCTGATGGCGTGGCACGGGTGGGGCGGCCGGTGATGGGGCGCCACGGGAGGTGCCGACTGCGAGGGCGTGATGCTGGACATGCTTCTTGACCCCCTTCATCGGACGCTCCTCCAACTGCAAGTACGACACGAACTTGGGGAAGGAGGGCTCTGGCATCAAGGTAATGCCGAAGTCCTCGTTGAGGCCGGCGGTGAGCGTGCTGAGGACGAGGTCATCATCAACCTTGGCGCCGATGTCGCGGAGCTCATCCGCCAACGTCTTCAGGCGGCGGCAGTAGTCATCAATGGACTGTTCATCCTAGTGACAGTCAAAAAATTCCTGCTGTAAGAAAACGCGGCGCTGAAGCTTGTTTTCGGTGAAGAGGTCGTTTAGCTTAACCCACATGGCGCGGGCGTCATCGCTAGCGCTCACTACCGTGTGAAACAGGTCCTTGGAGATGGTGGTGAAGAACCACCAGATGATCGTGGCGCCGATCGTGGTCCACTCGGGGTCGTCCACCATGGCACGGGAGTCAACGGTGCCCTCAACTTGATCCACGAGGTTGTTCTCGCGAAAGAGCAGCGAGAAGTATGTCTTCCACGTGAAGTACGTGGAGTTGAAGGCATCGAGGACGACGGGGACGCGTGCGTGGACGTTGATGTCGCGAATTTCAGCAGGATCCATGACGAAGGGGTTTGAGATGGACGAGGCGTTGGACGACGTGGCGGCTAGGGTTGGGGGAAGGGGGCGGCGCAGCGGAGGAAGGGCTGCGTGGAGGTGGGAGTTACGCGGCGCGGCGGGAGGGTGGCGCGGCGGGGAGGGGAGGACGCGCGGGGAGGGGAGGCGCGCGTGGGGAGGTGGTAGTGGCGGCGGCGTAGGGCGGCGGCCGCGGTGGCAGATCGCGGCGGCGGCGGCGGCCCGAGGCGGCGGCGGCGGCTAGGGTAGGCGGAAGCGAAAGGATCGACTTGCGATAGATACCATGTAGAGAATGATTTGGTGCATCAATATCTCATTGAATGTGCACTAGGCGCATATATATAGATACAAAGGGTGCGACCGGTACCTTGTTTCCTAGGATACACGTACATACAAAGAGAGACAGACACTACAGATACTGCATATGAAATCCAGACCTATGTACATGTACCTATGTTCAACACTATTAAATCTTAGCTGTCAGTTTTTGAACTTGGGCGTGTGTATTTGCCCGTGGTTTTTTTCCTGTAAGATTTGCCCCCGTACTCTCAGGGATCGAAGGCCACTGGAGGCTTCCGGGCCGGCCCAGATGAAAGCGTGATAGTAGTGATAGTAGAGTACAGTGTTTCAGTGCCCAGCCTCATCTGTATCCGGTCACAAAATAAAATAAAATTCAAAAAATATTTACGTGGTAGAAAATTTATTGCATGAGGTCCCCTCTAATTTTCAGATCATTTAGACATCTGAGTAGTTCTCAGCAAAAAAAAAACAATTCGGATCAAAGCATGAACAGTAAACCTTTTTACATACCCTAAATTTGTCTTTTTTGCCGAGAGCTGGTCAGATGTCTAAATGATTTGAAAATTGGAGCGGATCTCACGCATCAAATAATCAACCCGCAAAAAATGGATTTTTTGAATTTTTTTAATATTTGTTTTGATTTTTTCCCTTTCAACGCGGGTGCAGATGAGTCTGGGCTCAGAAGTGGATTACCGTGATAGTACTAGCTAAATACATGAACTTTGTACTTCTTTAGAGAAATGTAGGTTTGTAACTGTGTACCAAATCAACACGTAAAATCCTCTCAATTTACTTGAGAGATGTAAATTTGTTTGTAAACTGTGTACCCTGCTCAACATGCTAAACTGCATCTTTACTTTTTTACTTTAGCTCGGAGTAGTTTAATCTGGATACATAGTGCAGAGCGCATATGTAGCATATGGCGGCATAGCCATGGAAGAACTCGTCGAAGGCTCAAACTGTTGCGGTGAGGCTTCCATCGTCTAGTCTAGGGGAGAATCAAACAGTTTATCATCTCTGCCCATTCTTCTCCGGGAAGCTGAGTATCTGAGGCCGAAGGTACCTCCCATGGTAGATAAGCCTGGACATGGCCTTGTACGCCGCCTGGGTCATGTGGATGCCGTCCCAGCTCACGTACGCCGACGGGTCCGCACACACCGTCGCCCCCTCCACGCCGCACGCCCGCCTCTCGTCGTAGTTGTACTTGCCGCCGGCGCCACAGCACGCCTTGTGCGTGCTATCCTCGTCGAAACCTGAGGAAGGCGAAAACGGATTAAACCGGTAGCCATTGTGTGCCGGTTCACTCGTGATGCTCTTGATGTCGCGTACCGAGTGCCGGGGCGCCCTTGAGGAGGCTGAGGAAGGAGTTGAAGTAGTCGGCGTAGGCGATGGCCGCGTCCGGGTATGACGCCCGGAGATCGGCGACGGCTCGCTGGAGCTGCGCGTTGTGCTTGGCGGCGAGGAGGTTGAGGTCGTTCAGGCACCCCATGGAGTCGTAGGCCGACGGCTCCGGCGATTCCATGGCGGTGAGGTAGCTCGGGAGGCAGCCGATGGGGAAGTTGCCCGGGATGATGACTCTGCTCGCGCCCATGTCCAGCACTTGCTGTCATGATAGGGGCAACTCGGCAGAGTTATCACCAGGTTTAAAATTTGCTCTTTTTGATTATACGTGTATGAAGATGTTCGAAGATACCTTGGTGGCATTGATGATGGTCTGAACCACGGCTGGGATTAGCTTCTCCACCTCACTGACAGGCTTGTTCCCGAAGAAGGCGAAGTTGTAGTCGTTTCCTCCTATTTCCCCGACCAACACCAGAGAGGACTGTAGCCTCTTGCGAATCTCTGCTCAAACAATTTCACACACAAATTTTTACATGAAATCCAGTATAGTTGACTCTGTTCCAAAACAGAGTGTGCATTGATCGGTAGAAACTGAGAACACTGAGTGTAAGAGGGAAGAAATATTTTTGGATTGCCTTCGTCGGTGTTGAAGGTGGACTTCATGAAGTCCTTGAACCACCTGAGCTGCAGCTTGAGGGAGTTGGAGGTGAAAGGCATGGAGAAGCTCCCGTTGAACTGGTCGGCGAGGTCCATGGCGGTGGCTCCGGCGACGGCAAAGTTGGCGCCGTGGTCGAAGCTTCTGTTCTTGGCCAGGTAAGGGTTGAGGAGCGGGAGGCCCGTGTCCTGAGCTGCATTACAAATGAACCAGAGCATAGCGGAACACGATGTCACTTGTGACTACAACCTACAGAGCGAGCATCAAAGATGAGAGCAAGTGTTCACTCGGAAGCAGAGCAACATGTAAGTACCGAGGAAGTCGATCATGAGGAGGCCGTCGGAGCATCGGCCGGTGGGGCGGCCGAAGGTGAGGCCGTAGGGGAGGTGCTTGATGGTCTCGAAGACGCCCGGCGGCGCCTCCTTGACCAGGTTCCCCGTGTCCGTGATGGAGTCGCCGAGGCTGTAGATCGCCGCCACGGCGCCGCCTTGCCCGTGGCAGCACTGTAGAGCGGCGGCAACGAGCAGGAGGGACAAAGCAAATGAGGCTGCAGAGGAAGCCATGCAGAGACAGTAGTAAGTGACTGGGTCGGGGAGGAGAACGTTGCGTGCGTATGATGGACGAGGAGTTGGTGCTCGCCACCCCCTCTTTTGTAGTGAGCTGGGCGGGCGACATGCCGCACGCGCACCACCGGTCACCGAGGTGTGGTCTTCTAGTTCTAGTAGAAAATAGAGAAAAGGAAGGCGTGGATTGACGGAGCGGTGGTTTTCGTCGCCGGGACGGCCGGGGTCGGCTGCATGCTCGCGGGTGGGAGAAAACATTGTTTTTCTTCCTTTTTATTTATTTGTGGGTTTATATGGGGATTTTTGGGTGCCATGGCGATTCTGTATGTCTGTCGCTTTGCTGCTCCTGAAAAGGATGGCGCGTAGGATCGGATCCGACTTCTCCTTTCCTTTCGACTAGAGTCATCGTGACCACTGAAAGAAAGAAAGAAAGGACATCATCATCAGCAGGAAAAAGAAGGAAAAGCAACAGCTAGCCAGCCGTTGATCACCACGTATGTAGTTTCCTCTGGATGGAAAGAAAACGAGATCATCCATGCATGTTTTTCTGGTGCTCAGCATGCATGATATAGTACGTCAGTTTGCGGTTTTCACGGTAGTGCTACGAAATGAAACCGCGCACCGTAGTGCTAGAAATACAGTCTGTTGAACACTGAAGTGTGTCGTCTGCCTGTCTGTCTGTCTCCAACTCTGGACCTTAACGAGCCAGTCTCCCTAACCTAAACTACTAACCGAAACGGAGCTATCGAGATTCTCCTTCCCACCACTGGGCGCCGGAGCGATAGGCAGCACGGACGCGAATCCACGGGCTGGCCGATGAAGTCTCAAGGGAAAATTTTGCCCTAGCTGTTTAGGGTTAAGGTAGAAAACGAGAGGAAGTCCCTCTGGGTGGCCGTCAACTCCTTAAGTTTAAGTTTTAGGATGGGGATATTTAGCGATCTTGCCTTGCAACTTTAAGCTGATAAGGGCCTATGGCGGTGGAGGATCGATCACAGAACAAAGAGGTAAATATACCGTTGGTGCATGAACTTGTTATGGATGTTCACTTTGGTGCCTAAACTTGAAAAATACATTAAACTAGTTCCATAACTTGGCATGAGCATGCAAATTCAGTTCAAATCTCTTCTGCATACGCACACGATGCTGACAAAGCATTCCGGCGTGGCATGGGGCCTGCTGTCAGCTACTGAATGGCAGGGCGTGCGGCCTATTTTTTGGAAGACCCCTTAAAACTATTTTTTTGGAAGACCTCACAGATAAACAGCTGAAATAAAACTGAAAGCTAGACTGGTAGGGAATCGAACCAGTGAACTACTGTTAGCTCGCGGCTAGCCAGTCGACCGCAGCACAGTTGTATAGTCAAAACTGGATTCATGACCATTATGTACACTAGGCGAAACAACATAAATTAAAGGAATTTAACAATCCAGCAAAATTAGTGTCGGGTCTGTGATCCAAACATCCGACGAAATGTTATATATCAGCCTTGGATACCACTTCTACCAAAAAGATCTCATGTTTCTAAAGTATAATTAATATTTATGACTATATAACAAACATGATTTCAAAAAGAATTTAAATTTGACATGTCATTTTAAAACATATACATACAATTTAAATATTTACGAATTATAAAAATGTCTATTTTATTCAAATATTATTCATGTGAGAATCTGCAATCTGAGGGCGCACTAGGTTCGCTTTTTCTTAAAACACACAAACTTTTATATATTATATAAACTTTTTAAAACAACACTTTTTTTCTTAAAGTATGAACACTTTTATGTACTACATAAATATTTTATTTATAACATGGAAATGTTTAGAATTATATAGGAATCTATTAAATATACAAAACTTTCTTAAATTACTTTAATATTTCATTAAAAATGTGAGCACTTTTAAAAATGGTAAATTAATTTCATTTAATATTTAATTTAAAATTATTTTTGGAGATATTTTATTAAATCATATGAATTTTTAATGTACTTTAATTTAATTATATATATATATCATTTATAACACACAATTATAATTTACATAGTTTTACAAAAACTGGAAAAAACTGAAATGTTGAAAATGGTCCATTTTACCCACACGAGCGCATTATGTTATATAAAGAGAAATTTATCCTTTGTAAAATTACATGTTCTTGGTAGTTGTATTTGTGGCCACTATATAGTATTAGGGTGCAGGTTCAAATAATTGACCCGGCACTATTTTTGATCGAATAAATTAATTTGTTTATGTTGTTCAACCTGCTGTATAAAAAGCGTGTGAATATATATATGACAAAAAATTTCACCTTGTCTGCTGGTTAGCCACTCCCACATGAGAGGTACAGGTAACAGGTTCGATCCCTCGCCCAATTAGTAATTTTAGTTTTGTTGTTTCTCACCGAGGTCTTTATGTAAGGAGAAAACAATTCCAGGGATTTTTCCACATAAATCAGGACACTTGGGGTGCCTCGTCAGGGCCGTAGACGTATACATATAAGATGTGAACCGTATTTGCACATTCATGCCAAGTTATGGAACCAGTTCAATGTATTTTTCAAGTTCATGCACTAAAATGCACATTCGTGGCAAGTTCAAACATCAGTGGTGTAATTACCTCCCGAACAAATTCTTACTTCAGCACAAGAAGATCGAACAAAGATTAGAAGCATTGCGCCACCATGGAATACGTTCTTTGCAATTAGTTATCATTGTATCTGACTATCAAAATGGAATCATAACTCTGCAAATAATACTACTAGGAGATCGGTCGGGTCTCTTCTGTGTTATTATGCCATGTACGAGAGACCATATATATAACTGATCCTCGGGAGAACACTATACCTGAATGAGCCTTGCACTACGTGATACTAGTAATGTAGTAGTGCACCGCTGATCATGTGGTGCCGTATATACAAGCATCGAGCTACAGAACTGCGACGCACGCACGCACGACCGAGCGGAGTGGAGGATATGGGAGTGCCACCTTTTTCTTCTTGCCTTCCAACTTTTTGCCGATACGGCGGTGGCCGGGCGGTGGAGGATGATAGGTCTGCTCTCGCCGTGCCATCCTGCATGCGGGCGAAAGCTTGTGACGAATCTCGGCACTGGCGTTGTCGATGGACCTTGATAAGGGCATCTCCAGCCGCGTCCCAGGAAGGTCTTTCTAGGCGTTTTTTTCGCGCCGGAGCTGAAAAAACGGCCTAGTCGCGCCCCCAGGACGTCGAAAATCGTCGGTTCGAACCTTTTTTCCGCCCGGCGGTCACAGGCCGAACCCGACGCACTGGGGAGCCGTTGGGGGCTCCGGCGCTAGGGAAAAGCACGCCTGGCCCACACCGACAGGGAAAAAGTCAAGGTTTTCTTTCCCCGACTCACCTCGCACCCCCCCGTGCCCTCGGCCACCACTAGCTATATCCCGGCGACGGCCGCCGGCCTACTCCGCTAGATAGCCATTCCCCGTCGGAAAATAGCAGCGCTTCGCCGCGGCAGCCCCTCCCGCAGCAGCTGGCGTTTCCGGCCGCCGTTTCCGGCCGCGGAGGCGCGGTTTAACGTCGGGTACACGCCCATCGAGCGCAAGGTGTTCGGCGTTTTGACTGTCTCGGCAATGGACTCGGATGAGGAGGAAGAGCTCGCCGCACTGCTGGAGGAGGAAGCCGCGGCCGACGTCCAGAAAGAAGAGCGTCTGATGGTGCTCGCCGCCCTCGCCCAGCTGATGGCGAGCAATGAAAAGCCGCGTCGACGTGGCTCGGCGCCGGGGCGGGTGAAAGCAAAGAACCGGCATCGTCTGCAAGGCTACTGCATGCTCTACTCCGACTACTTCGCCGATGCTCCACTTCATGGCGAGAGAACATTTCGGCGTCGTTATCGGATGAGCCGAAAGCTCTTCCTCAGGATTGTGAATTCCATCTGGGAGTTCGACAACTACTTCAAGTGCAAGATGGATTGCACTGGCGCTCTTGGATTCACCTCCATCCAGAAGTGCACGACAGCGATGAGGATGCTTGCATATGGAGCTCCCAGTGATTCACTCGACGACTATGGGCGCATGGCCAAGTCCACCAGCATAGAGTGTTTCTACAAGTTCTGTCAGGCAGTGGTGGCAATGTTTGGGCCACAATACTTGAGAACACTCAATGCGGAAGAGACTGCTCGGATCCTAGCCCAGAATGCAGCAAGAGGATTTCCTGGGATGCTTGGAAGCATCGACTGCATGCATTGGCAATGGAAGAACTGCCCATTTGGTTGGCAGGGGATGTACAAAGGCGCCAAAGGCGGTTGCAGTGTGGTGCTTGAGGCGGTAGCCACACAGGACCTCTGGATTTGGCACTCCTTTGGTATGCCAGGAACTCACAATGACATCAACGTGCTGCAGTGCTCTCCTGTTTTTGCCAAGCTCGTTGAGTGCCATTCTCCTGCGGTGAACTTCGAGATCAATGGGCACCAATACAACAAGGGGTACTATCTAGCTGACGGCATCTATCCGAGATGGTCGACATTTGTGAAGACGATCTCAAACCCTGTGGCAGGAGGCAAGAACGCCTGGTTTGCGAAGCTTCAGGAGGCTTGCAAGAAGGATGTCGAGCGGGCATTTGTTGTGCTCCAATCTCGATTCGCTGTTGTTCGGTACCCCGCTCAGACCTGGTCGAAAGATCAAATGTGGGAGATCATGACTTGCTGTGTCATCTTGCACAACATGATCATCGAGAGCGAGCAAAAAGACCCAGTGTTTGACACTGAACCATATTACAGGTAGGGTCCTCTAGCCGAAGTTGATCACCAGCTACCGGCAACTTGGACTGCCTATCTCAGTATGCGTCAGGAGATCCGAGACCCACAGGTGCATCATCAACTGCAGAAAGATCTGATTGAGTACCTATGGAGGCTCAAGGGGGACGCCGCGTGATGAAATACGAGTTTTTATTTGTTGAACTATATAATTTGTATTGAACTATTTGTTGTTGTAGTATTTTGTTGAAGTATTTGATTTTTCTGTGATGAAATATGTGATAAGGAATAATTGTGTTAATAATTGAACGCCGAGACACGGCGAAACCACGCCGAATATGGGCCTATTCTCGTCCATATGGGCCGTTTATTCGCCGAAATTGGGCTGCAAAGTGGGCCAATTTCGATGCCTGGGGGCGAGCTGAGGGCGACGACTAGGTGCAAAACCGCCCCCAGCGCCGAGTGTATCGCCGGCTCGCCCCCAAGGAGCGATTTGTATGCGTCCTGAGAGGGCCAACGGCTGGAGATGCCCTAAGCACGCACGTCCATGGCAATGACTTGGCCGGCGAATAATTGGCGTGGGCGGCTCACGATCCGCGTTAAGCATTATTAATAGCACAGCCAACAATTTGTTGACTATATAAAGTTGTCACATCACCTAGAGTCAACCTAATAGCAACTCTAACAGGCCCCGCATAACGCGCGAACCCGCATAATTTCGGCAAGTATACGGGTTCGGCCCAATTTTCTGGCCAAAGTAGAGCCCGTACACTCGTCCGCCCCGTAAATTTTTTTGGCGCGGCCCGCAAACGTTACCCCTAAGCAGTATAATTGCGGGTTTGCGGGGCAGATGCGGATCGAAACCCTATCCCCTGCCGTCGCGTTTCCCCTCGATTCCCCACCTCGCCGTTCGATTTCTCGCCGCCGGCAAGCCTGCGATATCCATGGACGGCTCTGGGGATGAGGCGGAGCGCCGCCGCCGCGCCAGATCTGATGCCGCTCGCAAGCGGGGGGCGGGTCGGTGGCTGAACCGCGGTAGCCAGCCGCCGCCGGTGTTCGCCCGCCGTAAGCTTGAGGACTTCGACCGCGAGCTCGCTCGCCGCCGCCACGCCTCCTCCGGCAACTGGTCCACAGGGAGCTCATCTGCGGGCGCATCGAGCTCGCGGCTCATTCCGGTGAAGAGCGAGCCAGAGGAGGAGCTCTTGCCTCGCGCCGTGCCCGATGCGCCGCCGCGCCGAGGCGTCATCGGGCCCGAGGACTACCTTCCCCGGGGCAGGAGGAGCTCCTCGAGCGCGTCGTACTCGAGCGGTCGGCGAGGGAGCAGGAGGAGATGGAAGAGCGCATCCGGCGCGAGCTCGAGTACGAGCGGCTCTTCCTCCAGACGGGCGTCGCCGCATCGCAGACTCACGCGTCCAAGGAGGCTGACCTGCGAATGATGAAGGCGGAGCAGGCGAAGCTCTACATCGACCTCGACTCCTCCGACTCCGATTGAGCGCCGCCGCTGGACAGCTACAGCACGAGCTCCGATGAGCTCAATTTTTTGCGGTGGTGCGGTAGCGTAGGCCCGGTCTAGCTCCGCAGAAACTTATATGTAATATATGCATGTTGTGTACGAACTTATGTGTAGAAGAACTAACTATGCGAAGAACTATCTATGCGAGTGAGCTCAGGCGAGCTTTTGCTTAAATTTCTCGTGCGAAAGAAGTTTTTTAAAATTATACGGATTTGGATACAGTTTCTGTTCCGTCGCCGTGATTTTGAGCCTGCATAAGCGCCCCGTGCGAACTGCAAACACGGTTTACAGTTCGGCGAAATGTGAGGTCCGTTAGAGTTGCTCTAATAGCCTGCAGTAGATCATGTGGCTGGCCAAGGGCCTCGGGTGTGTCATGTGTGGAGCTCCTGTACATATGGGGGACCGGATGGCTGGCTCCGGCCGGCCGGTGCTCGATGTTTCGGGAGGGGCGGGAACCAAGGGAAAACGGAGCGCATGTCGCGTCCTGGGGAAGAGACACCCGCTGAGCGACGTACATGTCCATGTTGGCGGAGAGCACAACTATGTACAAGTACAACAGCCGGTGCCGGCCTTGAAAGCTTTTTTGCTGTGATGTGGTTTTGCCTCGTTGCTTTCTGATTTGTGGAGTGGATTCTTCCCCAGTCTACCTACGTGGCACAGATGGTTCACGGTTTATCTCTCCTTATATTTATCTTTTTTTGAGAAAAAGGACATCAGATTTTGTATCCCCGCGTCACACATTTCGTTGATCGCCAATACCATTTCGGCCACAATCACCATGAACATTGAACAACGACGCTCGTCTTTGCTTCTTCGCTGCCTTTCGGTTAGTATTTGATGAAGTTGATGTAGGCTTTTGTTAAAAGGTGAGCCAGTCTTGATTCAATCTCAGTTTTATCATTTGACGAGGGAGGTCACAATTTCATTGTCAAAACGGCAAAATCAAATATCCCAATCTTGGGGACTGGAACAGCTTGCCGAATCTGACCTTCTCAAATCAGCCGGATCATATCTCTTGTAAGTGTCTCGCAAAAAAAAAAAACTCTAGTAAGTGGACGGCAAAATGGTTGCTACTCTTCTCAGTCCGCCTACAAAAATTCAGTTCATGAGTAAAATTTACTCAATTCTGAAAGAACTTGTATGGGGGCCTAAAATCCTGAACTTTTTTATTTTTCATGAAATGCCAGAAAGGCAAATCTACGAATGGAATTGGCAAAACCACCGTGACGGCAAGCTCAACAAGTGAGACGTGGCACTCGTCCTCGACATATAATCGACGGGTTTCACCTGACTAGGGTCCTGATGGACGGCAACAACAGTCGCAGTCTCATCTATGTGGAAACACCAAAGAATATGTAGTTCGACGCGTTGTGCAATTAGCCCAGTTTGACCAAATTTGAGGGTATCATCCCGGGCATGGAGGCTTGACACACGGGGAGGGTCATGCCCGACGTGTTGTGTGGGACTCTCGACAACTATTTTTCATCTTGAAGCCTTGGGCTTTGACATAGTCTCTTTTCGGAGTGGTTATGATGCATTGTTAGAACGGACCATGTTCACATGGTTTCGCGTTGTGCCGCATTACGCATACACACGGGCCAAAAGAGCGTCATCACTATCTACGAAAATCCCAAGCAGTCATTTAGAACCGATGAGCAAACCGTGGCCTTCTCCGCCGAGGAGCTATCAGAGATGAGGACCAAGGTTTATAAAGACGACGACATCCTTTCGAAGCGCTCAAAGTCGATGCCCTTCAAGCTTCACGATGACATCACCAAACTTCAGGTCCACCCGAAAGATCTATCCAAGATGACCTCGGTAGGATTCGGGTGGACCCAAATAGGAATGTGTGCTTCGTGACTTCCTTCATGAGAACTGAGAGATCTTCACCTCACATTGCTTCAGATATGCTAGGGATACCAAGGGAGTTTGCGGAGCACAACCTGAATATCATTCCCGGCTCCAAGCTGGTGAAACAGGCCTTGAGCAGGTTCTCGGAACCCAAGCGTAAAGCTATGGGTGAAGAGCTGGCTAAGCCAGTCGAAGCTGGGTTTATCCGAGAACTCAAGCAGCCGCACTGGTTGTCAAACGTAGTCATGGTGCCGAAGAAAGATCAATCTAGGCGTCTTTGCGTGGATTTCAATGAAATCAACAAGGTGTGCCCGAAGAATTTGTTTCCTTTGCCACGCATCAACCGGACAGTTGACGTAACGGTCGGGCATGACCTCATATGTTTTTCTGGACGCGTACTCTGATTACCACTAGATAAATATGATGGTGTCTGATCAAGAGGCTTACTTCGTTCATCATCCTTTATTGTCACCATCATGCCCTTCGGGTCAAAAAGTGTAGGGGGCACACATCATTGGATGATCTAGACATGCCTACAACCTAAGATTGGAATGACCTCAAAGGCGTATGTCGACAACGTGGTCGCCAAGACCACAAAGGCCCACACCAACATTCAGGAAAACATAAATAACAAACAAAAACATGGCCAAAGGCCGACACCAAAACGTGTTTTCTCGGAAAAGGAAAAAAACGTGTTTTCTGTTTTTTTTTCATTCCGAGAGAGTAACGGTTTTGCTTTCGGGAGAGGTACGGTTGGGCTTTCACGAGAGGCACGACTGTGCCTCTCTGTCGGCGTTCTGGGAACGGGGTTATCCAGATTTGCCTGCCTGCGGCCTGCAACGTGGCTCAAGGAGTGGCCCAGTATGGCCCATCTTCGTCGACACAAGCTCAAGACCCTCGCGAGGGGCCAAGCCTCGTGGGGCGGACGACAGGAAGCTTCCTCAGGCGCAGCCTCGTCAGGCTGGCTCGCGAGGAGGCGGAGAGATCAAGACAGGGTACCTCACGAGGTGCCCGTGACGCAAGCCATGATGACCGAAGCCAGGCGGGCGCCGGCCTGGGCAGAGTCCTTGTTTCCCCTTCGATGCAAAGGGGACAAGCACAGGCCAAGGCATCAGGCAAAGGTTACCATTTCGGTGCAACAAGACCAAGACTAGCAGAACGGCAGGATGGAGGTCATCGTGGAGCCCAGGAAGGCGTCATCGTCAGAGCCTTTGGCAGGCGAGGACCGACTTTAGTCAGGATAAGTGTACTAGATGTTCTCCTTCAAAATGGCCAATTGTTGGCGCCCTTCCCGCTCAATATTTGAGAAGAGGCCCATGGCCTTACTCTATAAATAGGGCTAGCCACCATAGCATAGAGGCATCTGGAATCGCCCCTCCAAAGGCACAACACCACCGCAAGAACATCCCTCGCGAGGCTGTTCTTCCCTTGTATTGTTCATCATCAGCCCCTGAGGCAATCCACACACCACACACTGGAGTAGGGTATTACACCACAATGGTGGCCTGAACCAGTATAAACCTTGTGTCCCTTGTGTTGTTCTTCGTGTAGCCTAGATCCTTTGTGAGGCGACGAGACGTGAGCCGGTAGGGGGAGTGATCTCCGCGCGCACCCCAGAGTTCGAACCTGAAGGGTCTGCCGGAACCCGAAATCTGACATTTGGCGCGCCAGGTAGGGGTGCGTCGGAATTACGCCTTCCGCCGTCTGCGTTTCGTCGTCCGTCGCATCCATGTCTGACGCTCGTCGGGCCCGCGCCGAGCGCCGGGCTGCTCTCGCCACCCGCGTCGCCCAGACGGCGCCCGTCGGCGGATGCCCCCGTCGTTCCCCGTCGCCTGCCGCCAACGCCGCGACCGGCCCGGCGGGGAACGAGCAGCAGGCCTCATCCCTGCATCCTTCGGTGCGGCGAGAAGGCCGCACCGCCACCCCGTCGCTGACTCCAGCCGGTTCGTCATCCCACGCCTGTCACGCCCCCGCGGACACGCACACCGCGCTGCTCCTGGCACGAGAGATTCTACACTACCGTCATGTCAACGAACTTTACGAGGACTGGCTCGCCCGCATCACCGAGCTCGTCAGCGCTGCAGGGGGCTCTCCTATGCCCTCTCTCTCGCTGCCTCGCCCTCCATCCTGCGCTGGAGGCGTGGATCAGGAGGTGCCTTCGCCACCTCCTCCCCAAGAAGGTGCCCTAGCCCCAAGGCGCGCGGCTCCGGGACGAAACCCACCGCGTCCCGTGCCAGCGCGACAAGAAAAGAGTTGCCAAGAGATCCCTCGTCCCCAAGAAGCTGCCCGCGTGCTCCTTGCACCGGCACGTCATGACCGCGCTCCTGCTCCAGCGCGCCAAGACCCCGCACCGCTCCTGGCGGCAGCGCGCGTAGACCTCCAAGATCAAGCCCTTCGTCGCCCAAGGCCTCCTGTGGCCACTGCGGGCTGTCGTGCCTTCACCGCCGAGCTGCGCAGCGTAGCTTGGCCGGGCAAGTTCAAGCCCGATCTGCCTCCACGCTACGACGACACGGCTGATCCTGCGGAGTTCCTCCAGCTCTATGAGCTGGGCATCGAAGCCACCAACGGGGACGAGAAGGTCATGGCAAACTAGTTTCCCATGGCGCTCAAGGACGGTGCCCGCACCTGGCTCCTAAACCTGGCTCCTGACACGATTTCCTCCTGGGACGAGATGCACACTCGCTTCATCGCCAACTTCCAAGGCACTCGCGACCGGCCCCCGGCCATGAGCAACCCGCGCCGCATCAAGCAACAGCCAGGAGAGACCCTGCAGAAGTACATCCAGCATTTCAACAACGCTCGCCTCAAGATCCCCAGGGTGACTGAGGAAGCCATCATCTCAGCCTTCTCCGACGGCGTGCGTGACATCAAGATGAAAGAGGAGCTAGCAATCCATGAAGACCTGTGCACATCCCTGGAGCTGTTCAACCTGGCGACCAAGTGCGCCAGAGCTGAGGAAGGGTGTCTCTCCCTCCTCGAGCTCCCGGCTGCCGATCCAGAAGAGAAGAAGCCCAAGGTCAAGAACGTGAAGTGCAAGGGGGCTGCTGTGCTTGCAGCAGAGCCAGACACCAAGCGAGGCAGGGATCAGCCTGAGTCATCCAAGGGCAGCCGGTACTGCATGTACCACGACCTCCACACCCAGAACACCAACGAATGCCAAGAGCTCAGGGCTATGCGAGATGGGCGTACCGGGGCTATGGCCGAGGAGGAGGAAGAGGTGGAGGACGATGGGAAGACCATGGCCCTCGCCAAGGGTGGCGTGACCGACCTCGCGAGGACCGCTGGCAGGACCAGCCTCGCGAGGAAGGCTGGAGGGATCAACCTCGTGAGGATCGCCCTAGGGGCAACGCAGGCCTCCCTCCTCTGCCACCACCGCCGAAGAGGAATGAAGACCATCATCAGGACGAAGGGGCTGGGGGCTTTCAGGAGCCGCGCGCGATCGCTTGCATCCTAGGCGGCGCTCAGGCCCCAGCCTCTCAGTGCATCTTCAAACAGTTTACTCGCGAGGTGAATGCAGTCCTCCCCAAGCTTGAGGCCACGCGCCCTCTCAGGTGGTCAGCATGCGCTATCACATTCAGCTCAGCGGATCAGCTCAAGTGCGCAGCCACGGTCGGAGTCCTCCCGATGCTTTGCTCCCCAGTCATCAGCAATGTGCAAGTCACCAGGACCCTCATCGATGGCGGAGCAGGACTCAACGTCCTGTCCGTCAAGACATTCAACAATCTCCAAGTGCCATACGATCAGCTTCAGCCAACCAAGCCTTTCTCAGGAGTCACTGATGGTTCCACCGTTCCGATAGGGCAAGTTCGCCTTCCTGTCACCTTTGGGCAGCGCAACAACTACTGCACCGAGCTCATCGACTTTGTCATCGCCCACATTCGCCTGCCATACAATTCCATCCTCGGGTACCCAGCTCTGGCCAAGTTTATGGCAGTGACTCATCACGGCTACAATGTGCTCAAGATGCCAGGAAGCGGTGGAGTCATCACGGCGCCTTGTGAGGAGAGGGATGCAGTGTGTTCTCTTGAGCGTGCTTTTCAAGCAGCAGCAATCGAAGACCCAGATCACAGGAGCGGAAGACTTCCCGAGGTAGTCCCTAAGAAGAAGAAGGCATCACCCGGTCCGAACCCTCAGGAGGCAGGCCCCTCCAATGGCGTTGTGTCAGGATCCGCGCCCGATCAAGGGGTGCCTCCTTCTGTCGCATAGGAAGGCGCGCCCGGTGCCCTCCTCGGGCAAGGCTCGGGGGCTCCTCTTGGAGGGCCACCGACTTTGCCAAGGTCATGAGGGAGGCGCTCAGGCACCACATGGAGGCGTGCTTCAAAGCACGTTGCCCTCGGGAAGGAGCGAGGCAAGGAGGGCCAAGCCCTCGGGAGTTCATCGCGAGAAGCATTCAGGAGCTGCAGGAGTCAAGAGTCATGAGTGGCAGCCGCCGCTTACCCGCCATAGCTCCCCATCCAGGCGAGGATGGTGGGTTGCGCGTTTGCATCGATGTACCAGGGCTCAACCGAGCCGCATCTCAAGAGCGCCTCTGGCCTTCGCGCATGGGGTGTTGTGAGGGTCCACCTCACAGCTATGCTTGCATGCCTTTCGGCCTGCCGAACGCAGTTGCCGCTCACCAGCGCCTGCTGAGGAGCATCCTGAAGGCTCAAGAGGTCAGGCATTCCGCAGTCCTGGCAGAGATGGAGATGGCCCTTGAAGAGCCGCCTGCGCCCCCGGAGCCTCCCGAGGCTCCTGGGCCTGGGGGCTCGTGAGGGCCGGCTTCCGCAGCGCGCGTCGTCCGCTACTTCAGCATTCCCTCATCTCCAACTTCATCAGGTGACATCTTTTGAGTTTCATTTTCAGCTGGGAGTGCCCCCAGGGCTGCGTCATTCCCAGGCCGCGTGGGTCCGTCCCTGCGGCATGTATCTCTTTTGTTCATGCCTTTAGGTTACTTTGTTGGGGGCGCCCCTCGGCTACATTATCCCCAAGCCACTCGGGCCTGACCCAGCTGCATTTTCCTTTTCCTGCATCTATCTAAATGGATTTGCTCCTTCATGCTTAACGTGCTCGACCTAATCACCTCCTCGATTGACACCTACCTTTGGAGCCGCTTGCTCTGGCATGACACTTGCGCACGGGTCCGTCCCTGCAACACCGATAAATCTGAGTGGTCGAGCTCTGGCCGCGGCAGCCCCGCAAGGCGCCACCTCACCAGGCCCTCACTGCCTCAATCACTCCCTCGAAGCGACCCATGGTTGGCTGGCAACCGCAACCATAGGCCTTGTTTTCTCTCGTGATTGGTACGTAGGACCCGCTCCAGGAGTAACGCTGGGCACGACGTGAGCCTCCTCTCCTTCTCTCCGGCACAATCCGCTTGCACGTTAAAAGGGGGCGCCTGAGCATCACGACTCATGGGCTCTTACTGGCTCTCCAGCCCTCACCCCTTGGCCTTGACCCACGGCATCGCGACCTGTCATACCAGCGGCGGCTGAGCTCGCTCGAGGGCCGGGACCTGAGGACATAGAGCATGAAGGAAATTGTGGGGGAGAGGGAAGGAGCTCGCGAAGCCTTGACCCAGCAACACCTCAGCTGCCGCCACGCAGGCCCGGCACTTCACCGAAAACTACTCCAAACCGACAAGATAAGTCACACCCAAAACTGATTCGACTCAGTGCTAAATCCTCGCCTACTGCAGCTCTATCACGGCAACGTTGCCTACCTTTCTTGCCCAGCGGAGGTTGCTTGAGCACTAAAGGGGACCCCTTGAGCATCACGACTCAGGGGCTCTTACTGGACCTCGGGCCGCTCACCTCCTGGCCTTGACCACGGCATCGCGACCTGGCATATCAACGACGGCTGAAGCCTGCCTTGGGACCGGGACCTGTCAGCATAGAGCACCAAGCCCTCGTGAGGAAAGAAAGGGGGAGCCAAGCCGCGACAGGACCAGCATCTCGCATCAGTTCATAATGAGGATATATATGTTGGGGAATGTAGCAGAAATTCAAAATTTTCTACGCATCACCAAGATAAATATGGAGAGATTAGCAACGAGAGAGAGAGGGAGTGCATCTTCATAACCTTGAAGATCGCTAAGCGGAAGCGTTGCAAGAACGCGGATGAAGGAGTCGTACTCGTAGCGATTCATATCACGATCGATTCCGATCTAAGCGCCGAACAGACAGCGCTCCACATTCAACACACGTACAGCCCGGGGACGTCTCCTCCTTCTTGATCCGGCAAGGGGAGAGGAGAAGTTGAGGGAGAACTCCGACAACACGACGGCATGGTGGAGATGGAGCTCATGGTTCTCCGGCAGGGCTTCGCCAAGCACTACGGAGGAGGAGGAGGTGTTGGAGGAGGGAGAGGGCTGCGCCAGGGGAAGGGTGCGGCTGCCCTCTCTCTCCCTCACTATATATAGGGGGAAGGGAGGAGGGGGAGGCGCCCTGGGGTTCCCTAGGGGAGGGGCGGCGGCCACAGGGGAAACCCTAGATGGGTTTGGGCGCCCCCACCCCCTAGGAAACTTGCCCCCCAAGCCGGGAGGGGCGGCTGCCCTACGGGTGGCGCCCCCACCTCTCCTGGTTACGTGAGATGGGGTGGGAGGGGCGCTCAGCCCCTTAGTGGGCTGATGTGCCCTCTCCCCTTGGCCTATAAGGCCCCCCAACGCTTGCCGGGGCCTCCGAAACCCCTTTCGAACACGCTGGTCATCACCTGGTACCCCCGGAACAATTCCGAACTCCAATACCCTTCGTCCAATATATCGATATTCACCTCCGGACCATTACGGAGCTCCTCGTCATGTCCGGGATCTCATCCGGGACTCCGAACAACCTTCGATAACCACATACTATTTCCCATAACAACTCTAGCGTCACCGAACCTTAAGTGTGTAGACCCTACGGGTTTGGGAACCATGCAAACATGACCGAGACGTTATCCGATCAATAACCAACAGCGGGATCTGGATACCCATTTTGGCTCCCACATGTTCCACGATGATCTCATCGGATGAACCACGATGTTGAGGATTCAGTCAATCCCGTATACAATTCCCTTTGTCTATCGGTATGTTACTTGCCCGAGATTCAATCATCGGTATCCCAATACCTCGTTCAATCTCGTTACCTGCAAGTCACTTTACTCGTTCCGTAATGCATGATCCCGTGACTAACTACTTAGTCACATTGAGCTCATTATGATGATGCATTACCGAGTGGGCCCAGAGATACCTCTCCGTCATACGGAGTGACAAATCCCAGTCTCGATTCGTGCCAACCCAACAGACACTTTCGGAGATACTTGTAGAGCACCTTTATAGCCACCCAGTTACGTTGTGACGTTTGGTACACCCAAAGCATTTCTACGGTATCCGGGAGTTGCACAATCTCATGGTCTAAGGAAATGACACTTGACATTAGGAAAGCTCTTAGCAAATGAACTACACGATCTTGTGCTATGCTTAGGATTGGGTCTTGTCCATCACATCATTCTCCTAATGATGTGATCCCGTTATCAATGACATCCAATGTCCATGATGAGGAAACCATAACCATCTATTGATCAACGAGCTAGTCAACTAGAGGCTCACTAGGGATATGTTGTGGTCTATGTATTCATACATGTATTGCGGTTTCTGGTCAATACAATTATAGCATGAATAATAGACAATTATCATGAACAAGGAAATACAATAATAACCATTTTATTATTGCCTCTAGGGCATATTTCCAACAGTCTCCCACTTGCACTAGAGTCAATAATCTAGTTCACATCACTATGTGATTGTAATGAATCAACACCCATGGGGTTTGATCATATCTCGCTTGTGAGAGAGGTTATTAGTCAACAGATCTGAACCTTTTAGATCTGTGTGTGCTTTGTAAATCTCTATGTCATCTCCTAGATGCAGCTACCACGCTCTATTCGGAGTTATTCCAAATAACTGTTCTACTATACGAATACGGTTTACTACTCAGAATAATCCGGATTAGTGTCAAAGTTTGCATCGGCATAACCTTTACGACGAACTCTTTTACCACCTCCATAATTGAGAAAATTCCTTAGTCCACTAGTTACTAAGGATAACCTTGACCGTTGTCCTGTGATCCATTCCTGGATCACACTTGTACCCCTTGACTGACTCATGGCAAGCCACACTTCAGGTGCGGTACATAGCATAGCATACTGTAGAGCCTACGTCTAAGGCATAGGGGACGACCTTCGTCCTTTCTCTCTATTCTGCCATGGTCAGGTCTTGGGACTTACTCAATACTCACACCTTATAACACAGCCAAGAATTCCTTCTTTGCCAATCTATTTTGAACTCCTTCAAAATCTTGTCATGGTATGTGTTCGTTTGAAAGTACTATTAAGCGATTTTGATCTATCCTTATAGATCTTGATGCTCAATGTTCAAGTAGCTTAATCCAGGTTTTCCATTAAAAAACACTTTTCAAATAACCCTATATGCTTTCCAGAAATTTTACAACATTTCTGATCAACAATATGTTAACAACATATACTCAATAGAAATTCTATAGTGCTCCCACTCACTTCTTTGGACATACAAGTTTCTCATAAACTTTGTATAAACCCAAAATCTTTGATCATCTCATCAAAGCGTATATTCAAACTCCGAGATGCTTACTCCAGTCCTTAGAAGGATTTCTGGAGCTTTGCATACTTGTTAGCATCTTTCAGGATTGACAAAACCTTTTGGTTGTATCACATAAAACCTTTCCTCAAGAATATCGTCGAGGAAACAATGTTTTGACATCCTATCTGCAATATTTCATAAATAATGCAATAATTGCTAATATAATTCCAACAGACTCTTAGCATCGCTACAAATGAGAAAGTCTCATCGCAGTCAATTCCTTCAACTTGTCGGAAAACATCTTAACGACAAGTCGAGCTTTCTTAATGGTGATACTTACCATCATTGTCCATCTTCCCTTTTAAAATCCATCTGTACCCAACAGTCTTACGACCATCAAGTAGTTCTTACAAAGTCTACACTTTGTTTTATACATGGATCCTCTCTTGGATTTTATGGCCTCGAGCCATTCGTCGGAATCCGGGCCCACCATCGCTTCTCCATAGCTCGTAGGTTCATTGTTGTCTAGCAACATGACCCCCAAGACAGGATTACGTACCACTCTAAAGTCGTACACATCCTTGTCGGCCTACGAGGTTTGGTAGTGACTTGATCCGAAGTTTCATGATCACTATCATAAGCTTCTACTTCAATTGGTGTAGGCGCCACAGGAACAACTTCCTGTGCCCTGCTACACACTAGTTGTAGTGACGGTTCAATAACCATATCAAGTCTCCACCATCCTCCCACTCAATTCTTTTGAGAGAAACTTTTCCTTGAGAAAGGACCCGTTTCTAGAAATAATCACTTTTGCTTCCGGATCTGAAATAGGAGGTATACCCAACTGTTTTGGGTGTCCTATGAAGATGTATTTATCCGCTTTGGGTTCGAGCTTATCAGGATGAAACTTTTTCACATAAGCGTCGCAGCCCCAAACTTTCAAGAAACAACAGCTTAGGTTTCTCTAAACCATAGTTCATACGGTGTCATCTCAACAGAATTACGTGGTACCCTATTTAAAGTGAATGTGGTTGTCTCTAATGCCTAACTCATAAACGATAGTGGTAATTCGATAAGAGACATCATGGTATGCACCATATCCAATAGGGTGCAGTTATGATGTTCGGACACACCATCACACTATGGTGTTCCAGGCGGTATTAGTTGTGAAACAATTTCCATAATGTCTTAATTGTGTACCAAACTCGCAATTCAGATATTCATCTCTATGATCATATCATAGACATTTTATCCTCTTGTCACGAAGATCTTCAACTTCACTCTGAAATTACTTGAACCTTTCAATAATTCGGACTTGTGTTTCATCAAGTAAATATACTTAGCATCTACTCAAATCATCTGTGAAGTAAGAACATAAAGATATCCACTGCGTGCCTCAGCACTCATTGGATTGCACACATCAAAATGTATTACTTCCAACAAGTTGCTCTCTTGTTCCATCTTACTGAAAACGAGGCTTTTCAGTCATCTTGCCCATGTGGTATGATTTGCATGTCTCAAGTGATTCAAAATCAAGTGAGTCCAAATGATCCATCTGCATGGAGTTTCTTCATGTGTACATACCAATAGACATGGTTCACATGTCTCAAACTTTTCAAAAAACGAGTGAGTACAAAGATCCATCAACATGGAGCTTCTTCATGCGTTTTATACCAATATGACTTACATGGCAGTGCCACAAGTAGGTGGTACTATCATTACTATCTTATATCTTTTGGCATGAACATGTTTATCACTACGATCGAGATTCAGTAAACCATTCATTTTAGGTACAAGATCATTGAATGAATTATTCAAATAAACAGAGTAACCATTATTCTCCTTAAATGAATAACCGTATTGTGATCGACATAATCCAATCATGTCTATGCTCAACGCAAACACCAAATAACAATTATTTAGGTTTAACACAGATCCCGATGGTAGAGGGAGTGTGCGATGTTTGATCCCATCAACCTTGGAAATACTTCCAACACATACCGTCACCTCGCCTTTAGCTAGTATCCATTTATTCTGTAGCCTTTTATTTCGAGTTACTAACACTTAGCAACCGAACCAGTATCTATTACCATGGTGCTACTAGGAGTACTAGTAGAGTACACATTAATATAATGTATATCCAATATACTTCTGTCGACCTTGCATGCCTTCTTATCTACCAAGTATCTTGGGTAATTCTGCTCCAGTGACCGTTCCCCTTATTACAGAAGCACTTAGTCTCGGGTTTGGGTTCAACCTTGGGTTTCTTCACTAGAGCAGCAACTGATTTTCCGTTTCATGAAGTATCCCTTCTTGCCCTTGCCCTTCTTGAAACTAGTGGTTTCACTAACCATCAACAATTGATGCTCCTTCTTGATTTCTACTTTCGCGGTGTCAAACATCACGAATAGCTCAAGGATCATCATATCTATCCCTGATATGTTATAGTTCATCACGAAGCTCTAGTAGCTTGGTGGCAATGACTTTGGAGAAACATCACTATCTCATCTGGAAGATTAACTCCCACTCGATTCAAGTGATTGTTGTACCCAGACAATCTGAGTACAAGCTCAACGATTGAGCTTTTCTCCCTTAGTTTGTAGGCTAAGAAACTCGTTGAGGTCTCATCCCTTTTGACATGGGCACGAGCCTGAAATCCCAGTTTCAGCCCTCAGAACATCTCATATGTTCCGCGATGTTTCAAAATCGTCTTCGGTGCCTCAATTCTAAACCGTTTAACATTACTAAACTATCACGTAGTCATCAAAACGTGTATGTCAGATGTTTGCAACATCTACAGACGACGTTCGAGGTTCAACACACCGAGCGGTGCATTAAGGGCATAAGCCTTCTGCGCAGCAATGAGGACAATCCTCAGTTTACGGACCCAGTCCGCATAATTGCTACTATCAACTTTCAACTAAATTTTCTCTAGGAACATATCTAAAACAGTAGAACGAAAGCGCAAGCTATGACATAATTTGCAAAGTCCTTTTGACTATGTTCATGATAACTAAGTTCATCTAATGAACTCCCACTTAAATAGACATCCCTCTAGTCATCTAAGTGATACATGATCCGAGTCAACTAGGCCGTGTCTGATCATCACGTGAGACGGACTAGTCATCATCGGTGAACATCTTCTTCTATATGACTCATGTTCGACCTTTCGTTCTCTTGTGTTCCGATGCCATGTCTGTACATGCTAGGCTCGTCAAGTCAACCTAGTGTTTTGCATGTGTAAATCTGGCTTACACCCGTTGTATGTGAACGTTAGAATCTATCACACCCGATCATCACGTGGTGCTTCGAAACAACGAACTTTCGCAACGGCGCACAGTTAGGGGGAACACTTTCTTGAAATTATTATGAGGGATCATCTTATTTACTACCGTCGTTCTAAGCAAATAAGATGTAAAAACATGATAAACATCACATGCAATCAAATAGTGACATGATATGGCCAATATCATTTTGCTCCTTTTGATCTCCATCTTCGGGGCGCCATGATCATTATCGTCACCGGCATGACACCATGATCTCCATCATCATGATCTCCATCATCGTGTCTCCATGAAGTTGTCTCGCCAACTATTACTTCTACTACTATGGCTAACGGTTTAGCAATGAAGTAAAGTAATTATATGGCGTTATTCAATGACACGCAGGTCATACAATAAATAAAGACAACTCCTATGGCTCCTGCCGGTTGTCATACTCATCGACATGCAAGTCGTGATTCCTATTACAAGAATATGATCAATCTCATACATCACATATATTTCATTCATCACATCCTTCTTGGCCATATCACATCACACGGCATATGCTGCAAAAACAAGTTAGACGTCCTCTAATTGTTGTTGCAAGTTTTTACGTGGCTGCTATAGGTTTCTAGCAAGAACGTTTCTTACCTATGCCAAAAACACAACGTGATATGCCAATTGCTACTTACCCTTCATAAGGACCCTTTTCATCGAATCTGATCCGAGTAAAGTGGGAGAGACTGGCACCCGCTAGCCACCTTATGCAACAAGTGCATGTTAGTCGGTGGAACCTGTCTCACATAAGTGTACGTGTAAGGTCGGTCCGGGCCGCTTCATCCCACAACACCGTCGAAACAAGATAGGACTAGTAACGGTAAGCATATTGAATAAAATCAATGCCAACAACAACTTGTGTTCTACTCATGCATAGAATCTACCAATAGACCTAGCTCATGATGCCACTGTTGGGGAACGTAGCAGAAATTCAAAATTTTCTACGCATCACCAAGATCAATCTATGGAGAGACTAGCAACGAGAGAGAGAGGGAGTGCATCTTCATACCCTTGAAGATCGCTAAGCGGAAGCGTTGCAAGAACGCGGATGAAGGAGTCGTACTCGTAGCGATTCAGATCGCGGTCGATTCCGATCTAAGCGCCGAACGGACGGCGCCTTCGCGTTCAACACACGTACAGCCCGGGGACGTCCCTCCTTCCTGATCCAGCAAGGGGAGAGGAGAAGTTGAGGAAGAACTCCGACAGCACGACAGCATGGTGGAGATGGAGCTCCTGGTTCCCCGGCAGGGCTTCGCCAAGCACTACGGAGGAGGAGGAGGTGTTGGAGGAGGGAGAGGGCTGCGCCAGGGGAAGGGTGCGGCTGCCCTCTCTCTCCCTCACTATATATAGGGGGAAGGGAGGAGGGGAGGCGCCCTAGGGTTCCCTAGGGGAGGGGCGGCGGCCATAGGGGAAACCCTAGATGGGTTTGGGCGCCCCCACCCCCTAGGAAACTTGCCCCCAAGCCGGGAGGGGCAACTGCCCTAGGGGTGGTGCCCCCACCTCTCCTGGTTACGTGAGATGGGGTGGGAGGGGCGCTCAGCCCCTTAGTGGGCTGATGTGCCCTCTCCCCTTGGCCCATAAGGCCCCCAACGCTTGCCGGGGCCTCCGAAACCCCTTTCGGACACGCTGGTCATCACATGGTACCCCCGAAACAATTCCGGACTCCAATACCCTTCGCCCAATATACTGATCTTCACCTTCGGACCATTCCGGAGCTCCTCGTCATGTCCGGGATCTCATCCGGAACTCCGAACAACCTTCGGTAACCACATACTATTTCCCATAACAACTCTAGCGTCACCGAACCTTAAGTGTGTAGACCCTACGGGTTCAGGAACCATGCAGACATGATCGAGACGTTCTCCGGTCAATAACCAACAGCGGGATCTAGATACCCATGTTGGCTCCCACATGTTCCACGATGATCTCATCGGATGAACCACGATGTCGAGGATTCAGTCAATCCAGTATACAATTCCCTTTGTCTATCGGTATGTTACTTGCCCGAGATTCGATCGTCGGTATCCCAATACCTCGTTCAATCTCGTTACCGGCAAGTCATTTACTCGTTCCGTAATGCATGATCCCGTGACTAACTACTTAGTCACATTGAGCTCATTATGATGATGCATTACCGAGTGGATCCAGAGATACCTCTGAGTCCATCCTCACACAGTTGAAATTTCTTTCCAAAAGAAAGTGGATGGGCTGCCCCCTCAACTCAACCCTGACGAGTACACAAACTTGGTCAGGGAGCATTTAGACAGTGCAGTTAGTTGTCATACGGAGTGACAAAATCCCAGTCTCGATTCGTGCCAACCCAACAGACACTTTCGGAGATACCTGTAGTGCACCTTTATAGCCACCCAGTTACGTTGTGACGTTTGGTACACCCAAAGCATTCCTTTGGTATCCGGGAGTTGCACAATCTCATGGTCTAAGGAAATGATACTTGACATTAGGAAAGCTCTTAGCGAATGAACTACACGATCTTGTGCTATGCTTAGGATTGGTCTTGTCCATCACATCATTCTCCTAATGATGTGATCCCGTTATCAATGACATCCAATGTCCATGGTGAGGAAACCATAACCATCTATTGATCAACGAGCTAGTCAACTAGAGGCTCACTAGGGACATGTTGTGGTCTATGTATTCATACATGTATTGCGGTTTCCGGTCAATACAATTATAGCATGAATAATAGACAATTATCGTGAACAAGGAAATACAATAATAATTATTTTATTATTGCCTCTAGGGCATATTTCCAACAATATATTCACAAAAGACATGGCCAGCGCCTTACAATACCCCCGTGGGGTGATACTTCGATTCCTTGCAGGGAACAAAAGGTGCTA
This sequence comes from Triticum dicoccoides, assembly GCF_002162155.2. Classification (NCBI taxonomy): domain Eukaryota; kingdom Viridiplantae; phylum Streptophyta; class Magnoliopsida; order Poales; family Poaceae; genus Triticum; species Triticum dicoccoides. Next base: position 597,464,831 of record NC_041393.1, read on the forward strand.
ATCCTAAGGAGCGTTAACTACGCGCGCCTCCGTAGGAGACGCCATCGTCAACAGTGGGCCGGCAAGCACCGGCGCCAACCCCATCCAGATCAATGGCGTCGACGGCCTGGTGCAGCTTCCCCACTCCGAGCGTGACATGAGCTCGGGGGCTCGTAGCTGTCGTCGCTCGTCTCCGGAGTTGCGTAAAGCTCGGCGGAGTCGCTGGACCCTCCGGCACCTCCGTTGCTGCCTGAGGAGCCGCTGGGGAAGCGGTTGGCGGGCCTGGTCCTCACCACGACGATGCCCCGGCCGCCTTTCTCGGGGCAGCACTCCAACCGGCGTCCTTCCTCGTCGAAGACCTTGAAGAACATTACGAAGGCGCCATCGTATTCAAGATGAATCACGAGGGCCCCCTCCGATCGGCCGACCCGGGCAATCTCACCCCAGCACCGGGTCATGTAAACCTTGCCCGGAGCAACGACCTCGACCTCCGCTCCGGTCGCAGGGGTACTGCAGTCGACGTGCTGCAGCCAGAGCTCAAGAGGCCCCCTCGGCGAGATCTCGAAGGCAAAGGAGGGAGGAAGGCGAACCCAAGATCAAGGAGGCATGGCGGCGTGAAGCATAAGCTCGCGAGAGGAGCCCTCGGCATGGACTCCAGGAGGAACGACGCGCACCACCGTAATCCGCCGGCGACGATGACGACTCCGGCGATGTCGCTCGGCACCTTCTTCTCCAGGGCCTTGATCTGGGCGTACAAGGGCAGCGGAAACCCAGGCGGCGGCCGCTCGAACCAGGGCCTCGACACCTCTTGCCAAGCACCCCCGTCTCCACGGCAGAGGGCTAGCCGTTTCTTCGGCGGAAGCGGGTCAGGACCCTCTCGGGGGGCCTTTCCCTTCTCTTCTGCAGAAAACCGGCGGATTGGCGCCATTGGCGTAAGGTGGAGCAAAGGCGAGAAAGAAGAAGAAAGAGAGTAGCAGGAAGGGATCGACCGGAAGGGCTCGCGCCGTTCCGTATATATAGCCGGAGGAGGCCAACCGTCGGCCTCCATGATCACAGGTAATCATGACCCGTTTTGCATGCAGGGACTTAACTAGACACACAGTTGCCGAGGAGTCGTGGGGAAGCGGGGACGCCCACGTCCAATCAACCGCCACGCGGCGCCCAAGGCCGCAGGCTGTTGGGGTCTGCAGCGCTTCGCACTTGTCCCTTCGCTTCTCCGCTAAGCCAAGTCCGGGCGCGCCTTGGGCCCGGGGGCTACTGTCGGCGTTTTGGGAACGGGGCTACCCAGACTTACCTGCCTGCGGCCTGCAGCGTGGCTCAAGGAGTGGTCCGGTACGGCCCATCTTTGTCAACACAAGCTCAAGACCCTCGCGAGGGGCCAAGCCTCGCGGGGCGGACGACAGGAAGCTTCCTCAGGCGCAGCCTCGTCAGGCTGGCTCGCGAGAAGGCGGAGAGATCAAGGCGGGGTACCTCACGAGGTGCCCGTGACACAAGCCATGACGACTGAAGCCAGGCGAGCGCCAGGCGGGCGCCAGCGTGGGCAGAGTCCTTGTTTCCCCTTCGGTGCAAAGGGGGCAAGCACAGGCCAAGGCATCAGGCAAAGATTACCATTTCGGTGCAACAAGACCAAGACCAGCAGAACGGCAGGATGGAGGTCATCGTGGAGCCCAGGAAGGCGTCATCGTCAGAGCCTTTGGCAGGCGAGGACCGACTTTAGTCAGGATAAGTGTACTAGATGTTCCCCTTCAAAATGCCCAATTGTTGGCGCCCTTCCCGCTCAACATTTGGGAAGAGGCCCAGGGTCTTGCTCTATAAATAGGGCTAGCCACCATAGCATAGAGGCATCTGGAATCACCCCTCCAAAGGCACAACACCACCGCAAGAACATCCCTCGGGAGGCTGTTCTTCCCTTGTATTGTTCATCCTCAGCCCCTGAGGCAATCCACACATCACACACTGGAGTAGGGTATTACACCACAATGGTGGCCTGAACCAGTATAAACCTTGCGTTCCTTGTGTTGTTCTTCATGTAGCCTAGATCCTTTGCGAGGCGATAAGACGTGAGCCGGTAGGGGGAGTGATCTCCGCGCGCACCCCAGAGTTCGAACCTCAAGGGTCTGCCGGAACCCGAAATCCGACACTCTCAGAAACGAAAAATACACGTTTTCTGTTTTTTTTCTTTTGCGTGCTTCCGCGAGAGGCATCGTTATGCTTTCGCCAGAGGCACCTCCTCGGAAATGAAAAAAAACATGTTTCCTTTTTTTTCCTTCCGCGAGAGGCACGGTTGTGATTCCGCGAGAGGCACGGGCGGTGCCTCTTTCGGAAAGGGAAAAACCCCATGCTCCCGGTTCGGTTTTTTGTCTGGTTTTCTTCGTTCAGTATTATTTTGTGAAAAAAAGTTCACCAAAATCTATCAACATGGGATCTAGTTTTGAAGATCTCGACGCGATGAATCCAACAGTGAAAACGGTTCGAGATTTGGACGCACGGTTTAAGAAATAAAACATTTCGAATAAACGAAACTACGAAAAAGGAAAAATTCACCACTTGTGGCAACCTGAGAAAGTGAGAGTGATCTTTACAACGAGTACTTCTTAATCAGTGATTTCGAACGACTTTTGGTGATAATAATTGGATTGGGCTTCAGCAAAATTACACCGAAAGAAAGGGGGAAAAGCCCAGTAAAATCTTTTTTTTCGAGGGTACGCCAATGGCGTACCTTAGCTTTATAGAAGGGAGAAAAATATGTACAAGAGTTTACAAAGTGCCGGTTGGGCTACAACCAGCCTGACCGAGCCACCACTCCACCCACACACTACTCGACTACTCAATCACACATTGCTCTCCAAAAGCTCCTGCCGTGGCCCACATCCTCAGCTCGTCGAAGATCGTGTCTACCGTGTCTTGTTCACTCTTGATCTGGCCCGAACCAAACACCCTCGCATTCCTTTGTTTCCATAACGTCCAACAGATGAGCATGACAAAAGAATCAAACCCCTTTCTAGAGTGCTTAAGAAACGCTTTCTAGTGTCCGACCACCAATGCACCAATCTAGAATCATATGTTGGGCAAAGCTCCGTGGGCAACCCCATCCTAAGAATGCAAGTGAACCAAACTTGCCTCGAGAACACACATTGCAGCAAAATGTGGTCCACCGTGTCCTCCTCTTGGTCACAAAGAAAGCATTGAGAAATTTGATCTTGTAGGTTATGCCTCACTCTTCTGTCGGAAGTCCATAGCCGATATTGGACCGCCAGCCACATGAAGATTTTGCACGCCAGAGGGCCCCAGCACTTCCAAATAGCTCCAAAGGAGTGGAATCTAACTCCTCCCTCACATAGCATCTTGTATGCAGAGGATGCGGTGTAAGTCCCCGACGCATTCCAAGCCCAAATGGGACTGTCCTCGGACTGCTCATCCAGATGCACCTCCTCAAGGATCTCCCAAAGGCCTATAAATTGGGTAAGGCCTTCCGTACACAAGTCGCCGACCACATCATTCATCCATGAGTGCATGTCAAGTGCCTCTTGAACACGTGTCCTGTTGGCCACTTGCGTACGAACAGACTTTGCCACCAATGGAGCGACCTCTGCAATGGTAGCACCCTGGATCCATCTATCCTTCCAGAACAAGGTTTTGTCCCCAGCACCAACTCTCCATTTCACCAAGCTACTGAACGCCTGCGCAGCCGATTTGTCCGCAGCCAAGCAGAGCCCTTGCCACGGCCTGGAAGGGTCCGTGCGTCTGAGCCATTCCCACCTCAACCTTAGAGCAATGCCGTGTTTGTGAAGATCAATAATGCCCAGCCCTCCCATGAGCTTAGGCCTACATACTCTCGCCCAAGATACGACACATTTACCTCCCTTGATTTCCTTAGTCCCGGCCCAGAAGAAGGCCCTACATCCTTTGTCCACTTTGTCAAGAGCCCATTTTGGCGCCTCCGCAACCATAAGGTGGTGAGTGGCCCGCGCTCTCATGACCTGATTGACAAGAACCAGCCTGCCTGGTCTAGTCACCAAACCCCTTTGCCATCCTGGCAACATGTGGAGAGTCGCGTCCACCATAGGCTGCCACTCCGATCTTTTCAACTGCCAAATACTTAGCTGCAATCCAAGGTACTTACAAGGAAAGGTGGCAAGCTTCCATGGCAGCGCCGATTTCACAATATCCTCATCCTCCGGCTCTGCCCGAATCATAATTGCCGCCGATTTAGCAAAATTTACTCTTAGTCCAGAGGCAACTCCAAAGATGGTAAGAGATTCTCTGACTAACGCCAGGTCTGGCCGTGTGGGTTTGATGAACAGAACCACATCATCGGCATATAAAGACAGCCTCTACACCGGGCTACATCCATGGATGCGACTCATAACTCCAGCTTCATGCGCCTTGATAATGATATGCGTGAGGATATCCATGGCTATAACAAAGAGTAAGGGGGAGATCGAATCCCCTTGCCTCAAACCTTTAGCATGCATGAACTTATCTCCCGCTTGCCCATTTACGATCACTCTGGAACTGACCGTCGTAAGCATGGTGGCGATCCAAGAAATCCACCGCTCCGAAAAGCCCTTGGCTCTCAACACTTCAAACAGGAACGGCCATGACAAGGAGTCAAAGGCCTTAGTAATGTCAAGATTGAGCAGAACACCTTTAGCTTTCCTTTTGTGCATCATCCTCATCACTTGTCTCACGAGCAGAAAATTGTCGTGCAAGCATCTCCCTTTTATGAAAGCTGACTGATTCACCTGTACAAGGTCTCCCATGCGCGGTCGAAGCCTCGAAGTAAGAAGCTTGGAAGCAATCTTGGGCATGCTATGCACAAGGCTAATCGGCCGGAAATCGAAGACAGAAGAAGCATCCGGGGACTTCGGCAAGAGAGTGATGAGGGCTTGGTTAAGCCTCCCAAAACCCCTCCCATTTCCAAGAAACAACTTATGAATAGCGGCCATCAGATCCTCCTTGATCACTTCCCAAGATTTTTGAAAGAACAAGCCAATGAACCCATCCGGACCCGGTGCTTTATCAGAGGGAAGATCCTTAATGACTGCCCACACCTCCTCTTCAGTAAACACCCGGTCTTGCTCCGATAAATCTACATGAGCGACTCCAAGCCCCTCCAAATCGAGTGTGTACTCTCTAGCAACGTCCTTGCCCAACAAATCCTTGTAGGCATTATAAAAGGCTTCCTCCTTGCCTTTCTGATCCGTGATAGTGTGCCCTTCCATGTTCAATGAAGGTATGTAGTTCTTCATACGCCTCCCATTCGCCACCAAATGAAACAAGCGAGTGTTAGCATCCCCTTCTTGAAGCCAAGATAGTCTAGACCTTTGTCTCGCAATGGTTCTCTCTAAAGATGCCAACCCAAGTACCAGTTGCTTCAGAGTTCTTCTTAGCCATCTCTCCTCCTCCGTGAGCCTACGATTTTCCATGGCGCAGTCGAACTGCAAGATAACAATGTTTGCAATGGCGATCTGCAACTTGATATTACCAATCTCTCTTTGTCCCCAAGCGGCAAGGGCTCTAGCCGTGTTGCGAAGTAACATGTCCAGCCTCAAGAAAGGATCTGTGATATCGGGGTCACAAACCCATGCCTCCTTTACGATATCCAGAAAACCCTCCATTTTAACCCAAAACTTCTCGAAGCGGAACCTCTTTTTATAGTGCATTGGCTCATGGAGTGTGAGATGCAATGGGCAATGATCGGAATACTCCGTGGACAAGGCTTGCAACAAACAATCCGGGTGATCTATCTCCCAATCCACTGAAACGAACGCACGGTCGATCTTGGTAAGCGTGGGCATCTCCCTTTCGTTACTCCACGTGAACTTTCGCCCATGCAAAAATAGCTCCTTGAGCGCGTTGTTATCCACGAAACGCTTGAATTTCCCCATCATTCTCCGGTCTAAATTGGAGTTATTCTTATCCGCCGCGTATAGGATAAGATTAAAGTCCCCAACCACAAGCCATGGCCCCGGACAGAGCGATCTTCTCTCCGAGAGCTCATTCAAGAAATTGATCTTATGCTCATCCTCTTGCGGCCCATATACTACGGTAAGCCACCAAGGTGTCCCCTCCTTAGGCGAGACATACCCCGTGATGCAATGAGAGTCATTGACAAAGTTAGTAACCATCACTCGAGTGGTGTCCCAAGCAACAAAGATGCCACCCCACGTCTCCGACGCCGGTAAGTAGGTAAAACCATCATAGTTTGGCCCCATGCATTGCAGGATTACAAAAATGTTCACTGCCTCTAGCTTGGTTTCTAAAATACATACAATCGCCGCGTTCACCGAGTCAACAAATCCTCTAAGAGCCTTCCTCTTGGCCGGGTTGTTAAGGCCTCTGACGTTCCAACACACCAACTCCATAGCGTTGACAGACATCGGAGAATGATGACTCCAACACCGTCGCAACCCTCGACGCTACTGCGCCGTAACTGGCACCTCCATACCTGCCTCCCCTGCTAGATTGAAGGGTATGGCCTTCCCAAAGATGGCCGCGATGGCCCTCAGCTGTGGCTCCTGCAGTGGTGAATCGAACATCGTACGAAGCTGACCTAGCGCGTCCTCAGAGACGGCAAGATCCTCACAATCAAAGCCTAGAGTCTTAAGTAGCACTGTTTCAGCTGTCGAAGCCTTGGACTTCCTAGCGCCACCGGAACACACAGACCGAGTCGTGCGTCGAGGCGTGAAAGGGTCTTGACCAGTTCGAACTCCTCTAAGCCCTTCGAACTCTCTAAGAAGAGGCGACGCAAGTTTCTTCAGCAGCCCGGCGCAAAAAGTTTTGATGTTACCCAGCGCAGCGATCTCCTTGGCCGAAAGATTTCCTTCCTGGAGCTGCAGCGAGCCATTCGCGCAAGCAGCCAAGTCAGACGCAGAAACGCGCAAGTTCCTCTCCCCGCATGCAGCGTACGTGGTCACATCATTGCATGCAACAGTGGGCATCGACTCCTGTAGAACGTGACCCACCACCGGTGAATCAACCAGCCTCTCCACCTCTCCTGTCGCCATCTGTGCCTGCATCAGATCCCTGACCGGGGCCCATCCGTCTGTTGCCTTGTCGGGGCACAATAGCTGCGAATCCACTTCCTCGGCCCTTGTGCCCTCCTGGGCCACCTCCAAGCCTCCCGACGCATCCTGATTGGCTGGATCCAAATCCTCGATCCCCCTCGAACCAGCAGCCGCCTCGGGATCCACTGGGTCCATCCCGCCAGCCAGAGGCGAACGCGCCTCCTCTGCAGCTTTATCCACCGGTACCGACGCCTCGGGATCCGCCACGGACCGGACCAAGTGCTGAGCCTCGGGATTGGCTCGGCCCCGCTCCAGGGCCCCACCATGGTCAAAAGCCACCTGCTCCGCCCTGTCCCTGACAACAGCGGCCGGATTTTCTGTGGCACTCGCCATCCTCCCTGGATCAACTGTGGCCACAGGCTCCACCAGCGCGACCTCGGCAGTCAGCGGCCCGCCCTCTCCAACCCTGGTTGCCACCGTGGTGACCGCGGTGACCACCGGCGCGTGCATCCTCGCCGCAGAGCCCTGCGCCATGGGCGGGATTCTCCAGTCTGACGGACCAATACGCCCCAACAGGGCACGCATGTAGGAACCGCCATGCGCCCCATTGCCATGAGCGCCTCCACGCCGATCACGGACTCCTCTCGACCACGGCAGCACTCTCCACTCACCCCTGCCAGAGAAGTCACCGGAATCCTCAGGTAACCCGCTCTGACCGCTACCATCGGAGCTTGGCGGCCTCAACCAGCGCTCCGGGCCTTCGTGATCACGGACCCTGCCGATGTGAATCATGATCTTGTACTCAAGTAGCGCACGGGACGTGGGCGATCTCGCCGCCGGTCCTCCAACCATCTCCGGCTCCGGAACCCAGAGCCGCCTATCTGCAGGCACCTCGTCTGGATCCACGCACCAGGCCCTAACTTTGAACAAAGACAAGTCTTCCCTGTTCTCAGTCTCCGGCGCCAAGCTTTCCACCAAACATGACGAGCCCAGAAGCTCCGCCGCCGTCTCGGACGTCCAAGCGTGGGAAGGGATTCCTTCGATCATAAGGTCAACCTGCGTCCTCGTCACCCTCGAGACCGCCTGCGCTTGCTTGAGCCATGGCTTGACAAACAGCTTAAAGTAGCCATGCTCGACTGTCCCCGCCGCCAACGCCTTGTTGCGCAACTCTGGCGACGCGAACACCACCAGAAAGTCCTCCCAGTAAAATCAAGCTCTTGACCAAGCCAGCCCGATTTTTCTGTGACCAGCCCATACAGACAGCCCGAGACTGAGGAGGCCCAGAGCCCCGTCGCTCGGGAAAAAGCGGCAGCGCCTCGCCTCGCCCTGCTCGGCTCCGGCGTCTGAATAGTTTGCCTCGCGCCGCCGCGTTTTTTACACCAGCCACCGTCCGCCGCGGGCTTGCCGCAAAGCGCGCAGCTCGCCGGCACCGTCGCCCAGAACACCGCTCGCCACGCGCCGTGCTGCACGGGCAATGCCGGCATGGTGCACCTGGCCACTCCGCGCCCCCCACCCGCGCTGCTCCTCCGCGCCCCGCTGTCGCTGCTCCCCACCGCGCTGCCGCTGCCCCTCCTCCCTCCCCCCGCGCTGGC
>NC_041393.1:597473854-597496473 GCF_002162155.2 Triticum dicoccoides
CCCACTCCCTCCCCTACCTCCTCTCCCGCCTCCTCCGCCGCCTCGCCGCCCTCCCACCCCCGCACGCGCCGCTCCCCTACGCGCTCTCCGTCTTCTCCGCGCACTCTCCCCCGGACCCCTTCCTCGCCGCCGCGCTCCTCCGCTTCGCGCTCCTCACGCAGCCGCCGCTGAGCCCCTTCCGCCTCTTCTCCCGCCTCCTACACAGCGCCCGCGGCGAGCTCCCCTTCCTCCCGTTCGCCTTCTCCCCGCTCGCCAAGTCCGCCGCGGCCGCGCGCTCCCTCCCGGCCGCCCAGGCCGCCCACGCGGTCTCGATCCTCCTCGGCGGCTTTGATAAGCACCGGTTCGTTGAGAACTCGCTCATCGGCGCTTACGTCGCCTGTGGTGACGTCGGTGCCGCACGGAAGGTGTTTGATGAAATGGTGGTCAAGGATGTCATTTCCTGGACGAGTATTGTGGTGGCATACTCCAAGAGCGGCGATATGGGTTCCGCAGAGGAGGTGTTTGCGCAGTGCCCGTTGAAGGACATGGTGGCGTGGACAGCCATGCTAACTGGGTACGCTCAAAATTCCATGCCGGCGAAGGCATTGGAAGTGTTTGATCGGATGGCCACCATTGGCATGGGCATTGACGAGGTCTCATTGACGGGTGCAATCTCAGCTTGTGCTCAGCTTGGCGCGGCGAGGCGTGCTGCCTGGGTTCAGGAGATCGCAGAGAGGAATGGCTTTGGGCAGAATGTGGTTGTCGGGTCAGGGTTGGTGGATATGTATGCCAAGTGCGGACTAATTGATGAAGCACGCAGTGTTTTTGATGGGATGCAGGAGAAGAATGTCTACACGTACAGCTCAATGATTGTTGGTCTCGCCTCTCATGGGAGGGCTAAAGAGGCAATTGCTTTGTTCAAGGACATGGTTAGGACGGCCGATGTGGTGCCCAACCATGTGACCTTTATAGGGTTATTGACAGCCTGCAGCCATGCAGGGATGGTCAAAGATGGGCGCTTCTACTTTGCACAGATGAAGGACAAATATGGGATATTGCCATCTGCAGATCACTATACTTGTATGGTCGATTTGCTTGGTCGGGCTGGATTGGTGGATGAAGCTCTGGATCTAGTGAGGTCAATGACCGTGGAGCCTCATGGCGGTGTATGGGGAGCTCTGCTTGGAGCTTGTCGGATCCATGGGAATACTGATGTTGCCAAGGTTGCAGCTGAACATCTATTTAAGCTTGAGCCAGAGGGTATAGGGAACTATGTGCTGTTATCGAATACACTTGCATCGGCAGGACAGTGGGATGAAGTCTCAGTGGTTCGGAAACTAATGAGAAGCCGGGGGCTGAAAAAGGATCCTGCTGTGAGCTCGTTTGAAGGCAGAGATGGTTTGGTCCATCAGTTCTTTGCGGGTGACAATTCTCATCCAAGGACCAATGAAATAAAGAAGGCATTATTAGAGCTAGCTGCGAAACTGAAGCATGCTGGTTATGCGCCAATCCTGACTTCTATTGTTTATGATGTGAGTGATGGAGAGAAAGAAAGGCTGTTAATGGGGCACAGTGAGAAACTTGCTCTGTCGTTTGGATTGCTGACTCTTGGATCTAGATGCACAATTCGAATAGTAAAAAATCTAAGGATATGCGAGGATTGCCATTTGTTTATGCGGCTTGCCTCAAGAGTTGAGCAGGCTGAGATTATAGTCAGGGACAATATGAGGTTCCATCATTTCAAAGATGGAGAATGCTCATGTGGTGGATTCTGGTGAAAGAAGAAAAGCAACAATAGTTCAACAAAATATGGCAGAACAGGAACTTGATTGATTAATGCTGCATGTAATAAATTGTTTATTTGGCTTGTTTCTTGAGCATTGGCACTCAATATTAAATAGCAGGACAAGCTAACTTCAGTGTGCAACATCTGGCTCGAGAGCAGTTTTGGCTTGGCTAATTTGCTACGATTTGTTACATGATGCCGACCTAAGCTGGCAATATTTTGGTTATAAAAAACCAGGGTGTTTGATTACAAAAGGTCCCATATTCATTTTGCAGAATGCTACTTTAACTTACATTGGATGATGCGGATAAACAAAGCAAATGCAGATGGTGAAACACTGCCCACGGTGTAGAATTCCCTATAGAGCATTGGTGGACATAACTATTGCAGGAGGACAGAAGTCAGGTCATTTCCTACTTGCTAATGTCTCTTTCATTCTGGATTATGGGGGAGGACAAATAAGAAATGAATTGCTGCCAATACTTTGCTATCTTGGTGTTACATTAATGTGCTCCTAGCAAGTCCTTGTGCTTGACAGCCTAAGAAGCTCTAGAATTCCGCATACAAATTACTCATGACTGAGGTATAGTTCAGACCAAAATTTGAGGCCAGCATGTCAAGGAGATATGATATGCTATGAGATAGCTGGGAGGTGTTAACATTTGCTTCTTGCACCATGAAACCAACTGATCTGGGATGCCAATTGGTTGTCAACTTGTCATCGATGCTGACCAGAAGGGTTTCTTTCCCTGTTGTCGGAGAAGAGCCAGTGTGGTGCTTTTGTTGCATTTGAACTGGGGGCAATGCTTAGTTTGAGATCGAGATCACCTTCCATAGAAACACTCCAACTTTCACCTTCGACTGATTTACTGTTTTCTGGTCTTCTTTCTTGGTTTCTTGAAGTTTTTTCGTCAAAGAGGTTTAAGCATGACACTGGCTTGCATTCTTGCAGAAACGACTGTTCGGGTACTTGCCTAGTATCAGAGTACTGTACGTTTCCAAGACAAGCAGATTGACTAGTCTCTGACGTACAAGAGCTATTCTTGAGGTTTGGCCTGTGGCCCTGCACCATTTCTCGAGTATCTTCTGTTCTGAGTTGGAAACTGTGCTTCTCACCACGTAATTCAGCCATCAGTGCTTTCTGTACCCTGTATAGCCGATGCAATTCATGCACCTGACGCAAGAAAACAGAAATGTAAAACTCTGAGTTGCAGAATGACAAGACAATCACAGAACAGTAGTAGTTGGTTTTCAGATGAATGACTATGCAGGTTAACAGCACTATGCACTGCATTATATCATGAAGGTAGAACACATGTTAATTATTCTCGTTGATGACTGCAAACGTATATTGCAAATTCAAGAATCTAAAGATCTATTCTGGTATTTGAACTTTGAGTTCCTCACTTTTGATCTTTCCCAATCTCAATGCTATATAGATGTCTTATAAATCTGGTGCTTTATGAGATGAATTATGAATAACAAAACTACTTGTTACCTGTTGTCTGAAGACCTCATCATGTTCCATGATTGTTCTCCGAAGTGATTCCTTGCTGTCGTGTTTGGAATACCTGTCCATTATATCTGCCAAGATGTCGTTCAAAAGCTCTCCCCCACTAGCTTTCAGCAATATTTTGGCTAGTTTCTGAACAGAACCTCTACTTTCTAGCTCTCTAATGATGGTTATTCCTCCTTTCTCCAACAGGGCAAAGAGGATTCTATGAGTACAAAACAAATCAGTAGCCATTCCTGAAACAGTCAGAGGGAAAGGTAAGACTCGTCACCGATATTGTCTGCATGGTAAGTGAATTGTCACATGAAGTTTTAAACTGCAACCAGAGTTTAATTCTACGATTTGCAAGGTAGAGTAATTATCACGTGCTTGACTGCAGGGATCGAGGGAAAGCAGCCGATGCTGGATGCTGGGCCAATACAGCATCACGAAATCGATGAACATAGAGCAGCAATTCACATGAAGATCCACTCACCTGAAAACCGGCGACTCATGCTGCGGCTGCTTATCTCGCATCTTCACTCTCCTCTGGACTTCGGTTATAGCTCATGAGCACTGGGAACCTCCATACACCAGCAAGGGCACTGACAACGGGCGCAAGCTCTCCTCAGCACCCATTACTCATTTCGCAGCTGCAGATGGCGGCCGAGCATGAGAGAATTGCGAGGAAGAAGAAGCTCTGGAATCTGGATGCAGCAGCAGCAGCAGCAAGGCTCCCTCTCCTCCTCATGCTCATGGAGCAGACCGCATGCCTTTTGTAGGAATAACAATAGGCGAGCCAACCAAAAGGGGAGGAAAGGCAGCAATGCAAAGGCTTGAGACAGCCTGTGCGATGGCTAAGCAGGAGCAGGAGCAGGAGCAGCAACGAGGCAAAAGCTGAGGATTTGAGATCGCTGGCAGGAGGCACAGGTATTTGTTTATAACAAACAGGGGAGGCTCAGCTCAAGGAAGGATCAGGGAAGCGCGGCGGCCAATGGGACGGCCAAATCTCGCTGGTTTAATGAAACAAGGAGGCCAACCTACATGCATGTGGAGTAGATATTTCACGCAGCTCTTGCCGAGACTAAAGATACCAAGGTGTTTTCAAATCGCCACCCCCCACCTCCACCCCCACTCTGGTATAAGGATAAGCGAGGCCAGACATATCTTCACATGTTTGCAGTTTGTAGTAGATCTGCAGATACCGTGGGCCCGCGGCAAGGAGTTATCCTGGGCTGCTGCTGTCCTTGGTACTAGTACTGCTAGTCGTCGTCACAGCCCCGGCCCTGGGGCCTGCCCACCAGGACAGCCTCTGAAGAAAAGTAAACCTCCGTTTGAGCTTCCATGTGATGTGAGCTGCTAGCCCCTTGCTTAACTTTGTTTTTTTTTTAACCCTGGACAGGTTGTTGTTGTTGTTGTGCTGCTGCTGCTTCGGCATGTTCGATCCCTGCCTTCCCAGGATTCTAGGACGCCCGTATCTCAAACCAGGCCTTTGTTAATCCCATGATTGCACCGACAAGGTACTAAACTAACCTCCCCTGTTCATCTAAATTGCGCTTGGGTTGACTTAACAGTAGCTAGGCTGTTCAATGATCAGTTCGTGATTTGATTTGGGGTCCAGATGCCATATGGTTTGACTTTTCTTTGTTATTTCTGTGCCCTCGCCTTGATGGATCCACCCCTTGATTTAAGGCAGTCTCGATCATATATGATATGAACACTTGAACTGTTGAACGGTATCCCGAGCTAAGCACCAAGATTTCTTTGGGAACGGCTTAATCTGGAGTTTTAATATGTTTTCTTCTTCTTCAGATATGCTAGTGGTACACACATACATAGGACGGTAGCACAGTACAACGTAGGGTAAGATTGCGCTGCCCATCACTACTTGGCTGTCCGAGAATCCTATGTCGACAACTCATCACAACTTAATGCCGGGGTCCGGCCATGTTACTTTCTATCCACTCTAACCCCAAACTGCATTCTTTTCTCGTGTTCCTTTTTCCACCAAAGAAGGGATTCTGGATGCTATCAGACTGTCACTGTTCCGAAAAGGATTTGCACTTGGATATATACGGCATGATGAAACTGCTGACCCTGTCTCGTGTTTTTCAGTTCGTGTTCATTGATGAGCCCAATCTTGTTGGTTAGGTTCTGAATCATACGCACCACAGGTCTTAATTTGTGTGATTGCGCTCGTAGAATGAAGCTAGCACTTGACATTCTACTGTGCTATGACATGAGGTGAGAATCTAACAGACATTTCTGTGCAGGAGCCCTCATACCATATGCCCAGTATCAGACAAGCAAAATATCTGATACGGAAAGGAACTTTGCAACGTCATCGACTCACGGCCATCCACGTACCACTCGGGGGCAGACAAGCAGCATCAACTTCTGGATAACTTCGAGAACAATCTACTGGCTCTTGTTGCGCTCCCAGTCCCAGACCAGATATTCGATGGTTCCTTTCAAGAAAGACTTGATATTGGTGGCCAACTTGCTCAGAAAGGTACGGGCATATCCATAAACGTTCAATTTCCTTGACAATTCTCCAGCACGTATAAATCTTTCGCGAGCGTCTGTGGCCCGTCGGCAACCGCATTTCCTTCATGGATGCATTTTCTCGAAAGGAAGTTCTCTAGCCAGCCCATGTGTCCGCCCGTGGCGCGCAGCTGATCTCCTGCGTGCTCTCGGAAAACAAAAGCCAGATGCTCGAGGAAGAACGGGATTGACCATGTGACTGATGCTACTGCTGGTGGGAGAGTTTGGAGATCTGGAGAATCAGGCGTGGTGGAGAGAGGGGTTCGTGGAGGACACCAAATAAGGAGCAGCACCAGCGGGCAGCGGCCAAATAATGGCGAGGCGACTGTCGCGCTCCTCCCCGAGCCCCGCCCGACAGGCTACCTGCCGCCGATCCCTTTCCTCGCTGTCTTCGTCGTCCGGGCAATCTCTTAATGAGCTTACTGCGTGTGCGCGCGCTTGGTGGCCAGCACAAACAACATCAAACTGGCTCACATGGACCACACCACCACCCCGTGGCAACCGTGCCCCGGTCGGTGTTCACATACGTACTACGTACCAGCTTTGGTCCGTCCGTCCGTCCTTGGATGCCCCCGGGTTTGGGCATAGATTATTGGTGGCCTTTTGGACCTTTCCCGGCCTAATTTTCTGCTAGCTCCTCCCCCTTGGAGTGGATCGCAAAGTGGTTTCCAGGGCGTGGTGATATGGGTATCTTATCTGTGACCGTCGTCATGCTATGCTTGATGGTTCCCTTTAACTCTCTGCTCTGAGAATGAATGCTCGACCTTTTTGCAGACAAAAAAACTGTAAGCGCATCAATGATTTGGTCTAGTTTGAGATGGACTGGGTTCCACCATTTTTTGCGCCTTACACATACTGCACAGTGAAAAACTGCTTTTGTGCAAAGACAGGATGCGTTTTTAGGGATTTGTTTTGCAGAGTCTAGGCGACTCTTTCCAGTAGGCTTCTTCAGTTCGGTCATGGGCCCTGGGCCCTGGAGACGATGGGCCACATTAGGCCCAACGAACCCTGGTGAAAGGTGAAACCACATCCATCCAGCAGGAAGCGAAAAAGAATCATGAACGGGTGAGCCTGCCTGCCTACGGCTGGCCGGACAACATCCACGACACCCGCGCAAACCCTCGCGGCTAGCAAGCGAAATCGGCTTCAGATGAGGCTCCACTCGCCGAGTCTCCAGCAAGCCGCTGCAGGCGCCGGCGCGGGCGCCACCAACGCCCCCTTTGCAGCAGCTCTCGGCAAGGTGCGTACTTCCACCCACCGCAGCCTCTTACTTTCAAACCATTTCCTCTTCCCCTGCTGCACCGACCGATCCTACTTGTGCTGTTGTGCGCAGAGTTCTTCGAGCTCCCTTATCCATGGCCGTCTCAGCTTCGGCCACGCGTCGCTGCAGACACCGAACCACCGCACCAAGAGAGCAGGTGCGCGCACAAAGGAATCCAACTACAGCAGCATAGTACTTGCTAGAATTGTAGGATTAACCATGCGGTTGATTATTTGATACCTGAAGGGTGGGCGGTGCGGGTGCTTCCCCTGACGGAGGAGAACGTGGAGAGGGTGCTGGACGAGGTGCGGCCGAGCCTGATGCGGGACGGAGGCAACGTGGCCCTGCACGAGATCGACGGCCTCGTCGTCGTGCTCATGCTCCAGGGCGCCTGCGGCTCCTGCCCCAGCTCCACCATGACGCTCAAGATGGGAATTGAGTCCCGCCTCCGTGACAAGATCCCCGAGATCCTCGAGGTCGAGCAAATCCACGACACCGAGACCGGGCTTGAGCTCAACACAGAGAACGTCGAGAAGGTCAGCCACATGCTTGCGTGCTCACTCTCACTGATCAATGCTCCATTGTGCATGCCACTTGTCTCCTTTCTGAGCCTGTAAATTTCTATTACAGCCTAGGTAGTTAGTTCAACAAATATGCATTTTTCTATTGATAAAACTGCGAATCTGAAGTTTGTACAATGTTGTAGGTGCTAGATGAGATCAGGCCGTACCTTTCCGGCACCGGAGGTGGAAGCCTCGAGCTCGTTCAGATCGACGGTTTTATCGTCAAGATTGAAATCAGTGGGCCTGCAGCAGGTGTAATGACAGTACGTGTGGCTGTAACACAAAAACTGAGAGAGAAAATACCATCGATCCTGGCTGTTCAGTTGACAGAGTAGAAACATAAATTCAGCTGTGCATCAATCAAAGGAAGACAAAATTCAGCTTTGTGATTACGTTTCCATGTCAGTACTTCAGTATTTTAGTTCTGAATCACTGCAGTGAAATACTACTAAACATACTAATACAGTTGTTATGTACAAGAATTATGTGGCTGGGAGAGTAGAAAACTCATGTCACCGTTAAGTCTGAAAGATATAATTCAACAAAACATTCGACCATTGTTACAACAGTGACAACACTTTCAGACTTCCAGTGCATTCATTCCCTTGGCAAAGGCTAGGGCAACATTTTATGCAGACCTGGAATATTCAGTTTCTCTAGTGGCACCTGGCTCCACAAAAATTCCTTCTCGGTGTCTCAAACTCTTTATCAACTCAAAGATTCTCCAATCTATGTATATTTCTCTCAAATTGGCGGCTTGAGGCCATCTCTTTATTCCCTGTTTGTCCCAGTCAAAGCGAGTTAGGTCATTGCAAGCCTATCTCTTTATTCCCTGTTTGCACCAGTAAAAGCAAGTTTGTTCTTTGCAACGGCCAACATTTCACCCTCGACATCAGAGGGTATAAACAGAGACCTTTGCTTAAACCACGCAGGCTTGGAAATTTTACATGGTCCAAGAAATAAATATGTTTCTTTTCAAAAGGGCCCACAGGAGGGTTGATAGCTTCACGCAGCTTCTTCTTCAGCTTGATGCTCCTCCAATTGGATAGCCTTCATCATTTGCCTAATCTCCTCAATCTTCCCAAACTCCCGCTTCTTCTTCAAGAACCCTTCCAAAACCCTGAATGCACGCTCTGTAGGTGCCATTCCCATCTCAACCAGCTCCCGGAAGCACCTATATGCTTCACCAACCACATCTCTGCAGCATAAACCGGTAACCAGAACATCCAATGCATGCCTATGAGGTACACATCCTTTCCCGATCAGATAATCCCACAGCTCCAGGCCAAGATCCGGCCGCCCATTCTCGCAAAAGACCTTCATGAGCAGCATTGTCGTCCTGGTTCTTGGCATGAACCCCGAGCCAGTCATCTTGGTGTATATCTTCCAGATCCCCTCCAAGTCACCGGCCCTCTGGAACCCACACAGCATCGTGTTGTAGGTGACATCGTCCAGACCAAAACTCTTCTGCTCCATCTCGCTCATGAGCGCCATCCCGGACTGCAGATCCCTTGCCCTCACATAGGCCCCCATGAGCGCATTGTGAGCTCCACGGTCTGGAGTCACTCCGCTCTGCTCCATTTCGTCAAACAGGCGACGTGCACGGGCCGCGTCCCTCACGATCCCGGCTCCGTATATCAGCGTGGTGAAAACCTGCAGCGTCGGCTTGCAGTTCTCCCTCTTGCGCATTTCGTCGAGCAGCTGGAGGGCGTCCAGAAACTTGCCTTTCTTGCAGTAGGCGTCCATCCTCACGCAGTAGGACACGGCATCCGGGACGAAGCCGCGCAGCACGGCGTCATGGTAGAAGAGGTCGAGCGCCTGCGCGTGGCCGGCCTCCTTGAACCCGAGCAGCAGCGTGTTGAAGGTGCGGGTGTCGGGCGGGTACGCGTCGCAGTACCGGTGGAACAGCGCGCGCGCCTCGGCGACACGGCCGCGGGCGCAGAAGACGCGGAGCAGCGCGTTCAGCTCGGCGGCGCCGAACGAGCGCCCCGCGCGCGCCCAGACGGCGGCGGCGGACTCGAAGCAGCTGACGGCGGCGGCGAAGGACGCGCCAGGGGCGGAGGCGCAGAGCGCGGTGGAGATGATGACGGAGAGGGCGGGCACGGAGAGGAGGTGGGGGTGGGTGGACGGGAGCGACTCGAGCAGCTGGAAGGAGTGGTGCGCGTAGCGGCGGGAGCGCGCGAGCAGGCGGAGGAGGACGGGGAGGGCGCTCTCCGGGACCGGGAAGTGGGGGAGCTCGAGCAAGCGGCGGAACAGGGAGAGCGCCGGGAGGGGCGGCGAGTGGGAGAGCAGGAGGTGGGAGAGGAGCGGCGTGAGGAGAGAAGGCGAGGAGGGCAGGATGGCGGTGACGAGCGGCGGGATCGCCGGCGCGTGCGTGAGGAGGAGGCGTGCGAGGTGCGTGACGGTCGGGGCGAGGAGCCGCTGGGGCTGGGCGGCGCGCGGCGGCGGCAGCAGGTGGGGCATGGCCGCGAGGCGCACCGGTCTCCGAGCTCCGGGGGAGGAATTTGACAAAGGGAAATGATAATCCTAATTGGTTGACGTTCGTCAGGAACGATTCCCCAGCGGACTATGTGGGAACCTTTGAATTTGGTGGCACGAATCTTAGCGCATGTCTCCTGCCACATCAGCATCGAGCAGTCGTTCGCTTTGAACGAGAACCGCGCGAACGAGGGCGCTGAAGTACCCTCTCACTCACTTGCTCCGTAGATTCCCCCTCCCCACTCTCTTATTCTCGTCTCCATCAGGCAATGCAATGCAGGGGAGAGATCGTCGTTGTCGGCGACAAGGTCGTCCGGGAGATGGCGGCCTCCTCACTCGACACGCACCTCAATGCCCCCATCGACGACGAGGCGTGTCGGGTCACCAGGGAGGCTATGGCGAGCAAACTGCGGCGGCAACGACGGACACGGCGGTCTTTATCATGAGGACGCGAAGCGGTGCATCTCATATGGCCACCGGATCGGCGGTCTTTATCATGAGGACGCGAGGCGGTGCATCTCATATGGCCACCGGATCTAGAAAGGAAGCAGGCGCGGCGCGCCGGCGCCGCTAGTTGGGTGGTGGCTACTCCTTTTTGGTTTTTGCACTATGCCTCCCCTGCTCATATTTGTTCTGCCAGGCCATGGGCGTGTTGCGCTCTATTTTTTGTTTGTTTTGCACTCAAAATTGAATTGTACTGAATTTTTGCTGGAATGAAATTGAATTGTGCGTGCTCAATTTGTTTGCTTAACTGAACCTATCATTGCATTAGTCATTTTATTAATATTTGTTGTGAAAAAGTTATTAAGTCCACTGCGAATTTAAGAACAAATAGAATGGGTTTTTCTTCAACAACATAATCGGCATTAGTGGTATTTCTTCAACGGATGTGGCAGAGTACACGACACATCTCTTAAAAAAGGGTTAGTTGGTTTGATCCAAAATTGCCAAGTTTTAGGGTAGCAAAACATTGGCCTGACAATTTTTGTCCACCAACTGGATTCTCAAAAAATCCATCATATCAAATACAAAATTCAAGAACTCACAATCAAAGATTCAACATGAACAGCACAACACCATGGTAAAAGACATTATTGCTTTCAGCAGTAGTCATATATATAGCACATATATAGCAATAGTCAGGTCATAGATGACCATACGAATCATTATAGTACTATTACAAAAACTTCACTTTCAGATAGTCAGGTCATAGAAGACCATACATTCAGTACAAAAACTGGAGTACTCGGAACCGTGCAAACAAGCGTGATGACGAAACCCCGGAGCAAATAACTTCAGATGTCATTGGAAACAACACCTGACAAATTACTTAAACTGTCAGGCTAATGAAATGTTAACTGCAGGAATGTAAACTGATCAAACGAGTAGGCTAGCAAACCTGATAAAAATATTGTGCATAGTGGCCCCGAGGTCTTCCTGATCTACTTCTGCGCTACATCCTCAGTGACAGCTGAAAATAATTCAGGAATCACACAGTATTTAGAAGAGCCTGCCCTTGCATTTCATGCCATGAAATAGCTGAAGAGAAGTGAATATGAGAGTATTACCTGGTGACGGGTGGACAATTTTCATGCCACCATAGCTCCCATTCTTAATGACATCAGCCCTGGACATGGCATCTTTGTGTGGGCAAAGCTTGTTCGGACCCTTCTTACACTGAGCTTTACAGCATCAGCGTGTATCTCTTTTGAGTAAACTGTGTAAACAAACAAGCCATAAGGTGCAACATAATTCTGATGTGCTTTTATAAGTTTGCTAACATAGAAACTTTGGAGCCTACTGAATAAAGCAACAAACAGATTATTCATTATTAATTAAGAGCAGACTGAAACAGAAAAATGTAGCACTAGATATATTACCCTGGCTCTCAAAACCGTCTCCAGCAAGTACATTGACGCCTCCATATAGATCAGCTGCAAACAAAATGCAAAACACATCATCAACGATCGATAAACATAAGATGTTGTTTTGTCCTAAATCGCTATCCTTCTCATCTATGAGCTCAGAACTACAACAGCAATAAAGAAATGCTTGGAAAATGTGAACAGGTTGGTTTAATATTTTGGTTACATATGGTGCACCACTACCGATGGAGGATTTAAACTTTGCTGTAGTTTTTCCTGGAGCTAATGAAAGTTTCTCGCGTCGAGTCCAAACTAAGAGTTTTTTGCTTTCAGAATTGCATTCTCAACACAGGTCCATTGTCTTCCTCCACCAGTTAATTTACTTGGGTTATCTCACTTTCTCCATAACCTGCAGTTGTAATGCGATGTCTTGCGTTTTGTCAGGCAGATGAGCTAAGAACTAACTTACCCACCATAAATGATGCAACAAAAGAGGTACAATGTTGTATTATCTCTTTCTTCAGCAAATTTTTAACTTGTATGTATTCTTATACATTGACTGGTTTAATGTTTCATTTTGGGCAGGTGAAAAGAGTCACTCGAGTTACAGCAGATAATGCAGACCAGTCTCACATTAGGGAATGCATTGAATCAATGAACAGCTCAAGGTATCAAATCATTATAGAAAACTTGCATGGGATGCCTTTTGTTTAATACTCCCTCCGTTCGGAATTACTTGTCATAAAAATGGATGTATCTACAACTAAAATACATCTAGATACATTCTTTTTGGACGAGTAATTCCAATCGGAGGGAGTAGCATTCTCTGATAAGGTGATGTGTTGAGGTAGGAACTATCGGATACTCAAGCTAGGAACAATAAGATAACACTAATGCACTATTTATGCAAGCGCTGAAACATGGTTTTTCCTATACTGCTATGCAATCCTGTTGGGAATCATGTATATTGTCATAGTGTGAATACTTTATATAGGATTAAAGTCCACTTCCCAACCTAAACTCTAGCAGAGGTTTATTTTTCAGCGCTGAGCTGTAAAACCGTTTGAATATCAGCCTTAAACTATTGAAATAGATGATGGTTTCAGTGCCAACTGCAGTCATAATTGCATATATGATATGCAGGAGATCAGTAGAGAAAATGATCTTACCATCAGTACACCTGGACGTAGCCCTTTCTCTGTTGCCCCTTGTGTTGTTTGAAGCCATTCCTAAAACAGATTTAATGGACAGGTTAGTCAAAAAAGAGACATATGACTTAGATGTGAACTTATCACATGGAAACTCGTCCATATGAACACATCCAAACCCTAGCAGACAGACGCATGAACCCTGCTCTATCATGGTGGTCTGGCATCATTGTAAAATTTCTTTGTACGATTTTGATGCGTGGGCTTACTTGCTTCCATTGCAGAAATCAACATACTAAAAATATTCTACTCCTATGTAACAGAACCAAAAAGCCATTTGATACCGAACAACCACCTCTAGCAAAGGAAGCAATCATGGCAACTAAATTAAAATTCAAAGGCTAATCGCCTATGATCAATAGAGACTGGATCCGGACGCAAATCACAGAGCGATGCTGCGTTTACAAATGGTATTCGGAAGGAACTCAACCTAGATGCAAACGCGAATCAGGAACTCAATCAGAACCCCGGACGCTAATCACATGGGACTCGTCGACCCCATCAAATCTAAGGCAGAACTAACCCAGATCTAGCGATTCCACGCCGATTCAAACGCTGAGACTAGCCATCGATCTCAGAGAAAGGGGATCGCGACTCACCTTTGTCCTGGTCCTGGACTTCACACGCGAGAAGAACGCAGCGCAAGTGGAGCGCGGTGGCGGCTGTCGACGGAGAGGGGTGGAGAGGAGAAGATGGGATAATGTGGGGTGGGCAATTTATACGGGAATTAACCTAATCCCTGGCCATCCCTGCCCGTCCGATTGAGGGGGGGCGTGTGATCTAATGGAACGGGTTGTAATGGGCCGAAATGTATGTGTCGCTGGAGTTTCAGTGGCTGCCCAAGGTGAAAGTACACAGATGAATACATGGGCATGACTTCTTTTTATTCGCATATTTTGCGTAGGACCTTTAAGGATTCGGGTACATTGGAATATTTATGGAGGAATTGTTGGGATTCAAATCCTTAGAAAAATTTTAAGTGCTTGGTTGATTCATATTAGGATTGTAAAAAAAAGTAGGAACTAAAAAAACACATTAAATGTCAGGTTTGTCTGTGCCCTAGTTATTACACATCTAAGTGACTCAATCAAACTAGAAAGAAAAAAAAAGACAAAAGAAAATACTTGCATGAATCTTAGCGTAAAATCAATGACATAGGACTTAGATGTGCAATACTTAGACTAGCCACAGTGGGAGTAACTTCAACAATGATATCGAGTCCAACTCAGCAAATTTGCTTATGTGGCAATGAGTTAATGAGGAGAGATGTAGTTTGAGTAACTTAGCTAGTTACTGTAACATCACATGTCCCAATGCAATATAAGTACCCAATAGATGAAGCTTTCCATGATACCACACTTATGTTACTACCCACTATGAAGATAGTAACATATTCTAGGGATATGTCTATGTTACCAGTGTATGTTACTCTCCATTGTGGCTAGTCTTAGAGCATATCTAGATGTGCCTAGTTATTGCACATCTAAGTGGCTCAATCAAACTAGAAACAAAAAGAAAAAAGACAAAAAAAAATGCTTGCATGAATCTTAGCGTAAAATCAATGACATAGGACTTCAATACTTAGAGCACATCTAGATGTGCTTTAGCAAAACTGTAAAATGTCATGTAGGATTTGAGTCATATGAAGAATAAAGGTTTTTTTAAGAGGTTGCAGTGTGTGCTAGATTCCCTATGTAATGTAGTACAAATGGAAGTTATTCCTTTAGGAAAAAATTCCATATGCCTCGTTCGGTTGTGCCCAACCCCGTCAGGATTGGGTGAAAACTTGTCCAATCTTCATCGTTTGTCTATCTCGTGTGCGACCAAATGATGGAGCGCACCTAGGGAGTACGACGGGATCATCTCTTACGCGGTCCTGTCTGTCGTGCTCAAACATGTTTAATCATCAACACAAGGTTTTTGTGCATACTTGTTCCTAACCAAAACTATTAGTAAAACTAGTTCCTTTTTAAAATCCTACTAAAACATGTTTTTGGTAAACCTAGGCGTTAATTCCGTTTACCCAAACAAACACCAAGGATTGGTTCGCACTGTTTTGAACAACACTTACGTCAAACCTCTTGGCACAAATTGTCTGCTCGTTAACAAAAACTCACGTGGTTTCCTTTTTTTTTCCGCATTAGTTCATGTGGTCTCCTTTTTGTTCACATCAATTCATGTGGTTTCCTAACCCATCCAGGACACCCTCTTCCAGTGTTATTACAACCCTATGAACAAGAGAACCTAAAGATCCAATCCTTTTGTTACGAAGAAAAAACTTGAAAAAAGGGATTCAGGAGGTTGCTTTGGGTAATCCTTACTACAAACAGATAAAATAAATTGACGCCACGGTATAAATAAAATAATGACTATTCTGATTGGATCTAACAGTCTAGTTGTTTGATTTGATTCATGGATGGATACTCAAAGTCGGTAAGTCACGCAAAGAAGGGCGGATCATAGCAACGCATGGCTGCGTCGACAAAAGTGACCAATAATCCTCGGTAAGAAAACAAGAGAGCAATAAATAAAACTTGAGAAACGGAGACAAGAACGGGAACACATACGGAAACCTTGCATCGTGCCGTGCTCCCCGTCGAGCCTGGCCGCGGATCCGCCCCATCAGCAGCCGCCCCTGCCCGGGTAGACCGCGCGATCTACTACGACGAAGACGTGGTTGACCGGCCGTGCGATGCGCACAAACGGCCGGTGCAGCGCCCGACGAGCATCTCCTGATGGCTTCTTCGCCATGCCTTTCTCTCCTCGCCGGGAACGAGAACGAGATCACGATGAGAGGATGAGTCGAGGGGCAACGAGAGGGAGGGGGAGAGCCTCGTTGAGCGGTGGAGGATTTTATTTCTTTCCAGCTATAAAATACGCGTACGGTTTGCGTCTTGCAGATCTCGAGCCACCGTAATAGGATCCGAACGAATTTGTAGCTTTGCACGCCACTTGCGCGTCCGGGCCCACGCCGGCTGCGAGGTTGTCCACCGCCCGCTAAAGGTCAACAATTCCGACAAGCAAAGGTGAGTACGGCGCGGTGCGCGTCTCCGTGTCACCTCACCTAGTGAAATAAGTAACACTGACATGTGGACACGGCGTACCGGCGGGCCCTGATCTCCGTGACTTGTTTACGTACGCCGACAACTGTGGTAGCATGGCCATAATAGCGTAACGCGGAATCTTGCCGTCGAGTTACACGCGAGACGGAGCCAACCCCAAGCAACCGCAGCAACTAGCATGTGGGTCCCGATACCAGGTGGGACACAAACAGGACACTAATGGCTGGGTACGCCACATCACCAATCCACGGGAACATGCAATGAGTGACCCGTAGGGTTGCGGTCGTACTAGACCGGAACTAGTATCATAGCAAGTATCATGCACCCACCGCTCTTATATTATGGGACAAAGGGAGTAGTAAAGACAAAGAAGACACCGGTATCAAAGCAATGATATTGTATCATATAAATGAGGTACTCAAATGAGTCATCTAAAATTGCAAGGGAGACCATATAATATATCAATCTATGATATTATGCGCTATAATCCTGTAGAGACTACATCATGCATTAATACGTATCATATACGCACATGATACTAACTTATGGTGGTACTACCCACTAAAAAGGTCTGAAAAATGTTGTGCTTCTATTTTCTTCCACCAAACTGTTTATAGTTTCTTGCAATGAAGATGAATCTTCATTGCGTGATCGGCCAGAAGCTCGACGCATCCATGCATCATTGAGCCATGCCGCCGCGCGGTCTCACTATTTCTCTGTTTGATGTACCTGATTGCTGCCTTTTGGTTTTGATCTCTGCCTGGTGATTGCATGCATATGTGACGATGATGAATATTCAAGCAAATGTACATTTCTTTCACTACTATATCAGCATCTACAGTATGCTCTTCTACTAAAACAGGCAGGACAAGGCAATTTAATGAGGACTCATCTTCTATTACTGTCCTAGAAAACAATGGGCACCGAGGATGCACATAGTTCACTATTATCAAAGGATCAAGGCTGGCACTGCATATATTTGTTTCTTGCGATAGATAGAAAAAGACCGAATTAATTCTTACAACATGCTCCATGAGAAGTTATGAATGATAAGGTATGTCTTGCCTTCCCAAGAATCAAATACGACATATACAACAATTAATAAATAGAGCTTTCTATGCAGCTCCGTTTGATGAAAGAAAGAAGAGAAAATATGTTCAGTATTTACCAGGAATTAGGTAAGTTTGAAGGCACTGCAACTGGTCATTTTATGAAGTGGCCTCACTCTCTCCAACACACCGTGATGCGCAAAATACTTCCAAATGCTGCAGTAAACGTTAAAGAAAGTTTGTTCTGTGTATCGTCAAAGAGGAGAAGAGAATGGCATACTGAAGCAATTGAGATGTCTCTGAATGTAAGATGGAAATTCAAATTTGCTAGATCCCAATTGCCTCCATCGAGGACAGTGGTATAACATGTGAAGCAAAGAACAGATGAATCACTTAATAACTTCAGGGAGAGCAGGGCAAAGTAAATACAGCTGAATCTATATTATTTACTACTACTATTTTACTAACCGTCTCATCAGAAAGTACATCTATACTATCAACTACAGTATGTAACTCAACAATCACGTAAGTAACATGCCCGAATTTAGAATGATAGTGCTTATCTCTTAAAGCTGAAACAGTTTCTTGAACGAAATATATTGCTATTTATATGCTCCTTTTGTGATGACAATGGGAAAAACAAAAACATACCATCCTCTTTTATGCTATTTCACCAATAAAATATGAAGTGGTAATGATAAAAGGCAGGAATCGAACAAAGTAAATAAATACCTAGCTAAACAATTAGTTTAGCAATATTAACCCATATGATTGCTACCATGCTGGTTTGCGAATTAGAAAGTAACAGTTCAACCTATATGGATTTAGTTATTTCCACAGAAGAATGCAAGAAAAGAAATAATTGCCTGAAGCATGCATGATGTGGTATCAATGTTTACATCTCAAATGTGAAAATGAACAAGTGAATAACAATAAAATAATATGGTATATTGCTCTTACAAAGATGTGCTCCAGTAAAATATATGCTTGGAGAAGTAAATACAATTTTGTGTCTGATTTTCCTTTTAGGGAGGACTGTGCATGATTTATAGCAGTTAATAATCTGCAGGAAAGCTTTTCAGTATTGATCACCATAGCTGTAAAATGTACACTGACCATTGTCGGGAGAGCCATGAGAATCCAGGTGCCACCTGATATAGTAGATCAAACTATGTACTCCCTCTGTAAAGAAATATAAGAACGTTTAGATCATTTCTTAGTGATCTAAACGCTCTTATATTTCTTTACGGGTTGAGTACTTCTTAATCAATGTCAACCTACCTTCGTCCACTGTTTAGCACTTCTTAATCAATGTCAACCTAGTTACATCCACTGTTTAGCAGTTCACTGAAACAATCCAAAGAACAATAGTTAAACAATTGATGTACATATATAGCTGAAGGTAGCACATATATTATTCTGGCTACAGAATCTGATTTGCAGACATTACACCATTATCATGATACTTGCAATTTCAAGGATCACTTTTTACCGCGAGAACCATATTTCAACGTGGCGCTCATATTTCTTTGTATGAATACTACAACCAAACTCTAATAATACAAACTATAAATGGTCAACATGAGCTTCATTAGGCAAGCAAGCCAGATAACAAATATTTTTCTCTTCCCTCCTAATTTATTCTTATAGTTTCTTCAACATGAACATACTCTCACGGATCAAGATGCCACAATAACTCCTAAACTGAAAGCCTATCAGTGAGTACCACAAAACCCAAGCCAACTAACGCTCTATCATATTATATACCACAAAATACGACATTCAAAATAAGATGTTCTAGGCAGTACCTACCAGACAATAAGGGGTGCATTAACCACATCAACGCATGAGATTATATGCTCAGATACAGTATCAGGTATAGCTCAAACAAAGGGCATGTTTGGTTGGGAGCCATGCCTCACGGTAGGTGCTCGCTTAGCCTAGCGTTTGTTTCTCTGCCATAGGTTGGGTTGCCACAGAATCTCGCTGCACTTTTCTTCGCCCGACTTGTGGCGCCGGATTCGTCCGCCAAATCTTCGGCACGCTGCAGCTGGAGGGAAAAGTTGGGTTTCCTCTGCCACCCGTACGATTTTTTTGGGTGCGAACAGGAGCATCTCACCGCTCTCGACTAAAAAATGCGCGAACTGTTGTCTTTTCCCCTCCTCCCGTTCTCCCATGGCACTTTCCTCTTCTCACGCATCTCTCTCCTCACAGATCCTCCTCTCCCCAGATCGCTCTCTTCTTCAAATCTGAAATCCCCTCTCCTTGAAAAATATTTTTACCTACTAAACCTCTCCAGATTCCCCTCTATTTATTTGCCAAGCCCCTACTCATTCCACTCGAAATCCCCTTCCAGATCCAAGTTCTTGAGCACCATCACTGGTTTGTGATAGTTGCGGAGGTGCACGCTGTGTGGGCTCTGGCCTGGAATCAACCCCACGTATTGCAGCTTCTACTCCACCTCTCTCTTCAAGGTATTGTGTTTCCATCAATCTTCCTTTATCTATGACACTTCTCCATGTAATCCTTGTAATACTCATGGCCACTCATGCCACTGGTCTTTCACCTTTTTATCTATTTGATTTCTCTATCTTACTTCATGATTAGTTGCTCATTTGATCTGGATTTATTAGAGCAGTAGCCATTTGTAGTTGTTGTCACAGTGGAAGAACAAGTTGCAATGTTTATGCCTACAGTGGGACAAAAGTGGGCAAACAGGTCTATAGGTTTCGGGGTTTTCTGATCTAATGAGACGGTTAGTAGGTATTTCCATGCTGTTTTAGATGCACTTGTCAAGCTTTCCAAAGAATCGATATACATGAGAAGCACTGAAATGCATGAAGAGATCACAAGTAACCCAGGCAGGTTTCATCCTTGCTTCAAGGTAAAAATAAAATATATCACTGCACTAATTTTTTAAAGCGCACGTGAGCTACATCTCAACTAGTTGAACATCATGCCTTTTCCTAGGGATGCGTAGGGGCCTTGGATGGTACACATATGCCGGCATTTATGCCTTTACATATGCAAGACAGATTTAGGGGCTTTAAGTACATCCCACCTCAAAATGTCCTAGCAGCTGTTGATTCTGACTTGCGATTCATCTATGTGCTTGCTGGGTGGGAGGGATCTGCCCATGACTCTCTAGTGCTTCAAGATGCTTTAAGTCGTCCCACTAGATTAAAAATACCAGAAGGTAGGATTTCACCTAGCAGCTATTGTGAAGTTATCAAACATCAAATTAGTCCATATCTAACTTTAGGAGGCATTTTCTATTGTAGGAAAATTCTTCTTACCTGGTGCTGGATATGCAAGTAGACCTGGAATACTACCGCTGTACCGTGGTGTTCGTTATCACCTAAAAGAATACAGAGGGGATACAAATCCATCAGATTATAAGGAATTATTTAATCACCGCCACTCCTCATGTGGTACAACAGTTGAACGAGCATATGGGGCCTTGAAGAATCGTTTCAATATCCTTTCATGTCAGCCATATTTCCCTTTGAAAATGCAAGTGAAGGTTGTGGTTGCATGTTGTGCACTTCACAATTGGATCCTAGAGAATGGTATTGACGAGTATGTCCTAGAGAATGGTGATATCCACTCCAAATGTTTTTCGCAGGACCACCACGGTGTTGATGGCTCTCGCTCTCGCTCTCCCACCTCCTCCTCCCCCTCCTCCACCTCCACCTCCGGCCTCCGGCCACGCTCCAGCCACCACAAACCCCCCGGAAGGCCCTCAACCTGACCTCGCCCTCGCCACCAATCCTATGGACGCGCTCCTCCCCTCTGTTGCGCCTCCTCCATCGCCTTTCTTTGACCTGCCCTATGTCAAAGCCGGCCAGGTAGCTCTCCGCTGCTTCCTGGGGTGCGGCAACGCCATGGGCCTGGAGTTTGAGGACGACTGCAATTACTATCACCGCCTTGACATCACCGCCCCAGAACTCCACCTCGCATCACCCCTCTACATCGTCTTCGACTTCTCCAACCGCCACCTCAACGCCATTGTCGTCGCTGCTCTGCTTCAAGCTGTTCTTGGCGGCAGTGCTGCTGACTTCTTCGTGGCCATGTGCTCTCCTCTTGTTTTCCGCCTCCATGTTGCCTCATCGCGTGTCGCGGAGATCATCCTCGCCCAAA
Organism: Triticum dicoccoides; assembly: GCF_002162155.2. NCBI lineage: Eukaryota > Viridiplantae > Streptophyta > Magnoliopsida > Poales > Poaceae > Triticum > Triticum dicoccoides. The sequence goes on from NC_041393.1 coordinate 597,495,282, forward strand.
CCAGGGTCCGCCACCGCAACTTCGCCTTCTTCACTAGAACCCTGCCCCCGCTTCCACCACCACCCCAGGCTGCTGCGTCTTGCATGTCGCTTGCACGCCTGCTTCAAATTCCAGATGACCTGGGTCTTCACTTTGAAGGCGTCGCATGGTCACAACTCCGATCTCCAGTCTCCGTTGATCCATGCAACCAGCCACACGGATGCCGCATGTATGCGCGTGTCATCCAATTCCCGTTCGCCCTTAATGCCACCTCAATAGCCCTCATCCTTGCTCGCCTATTCGGCGGCTTCCACCACAGCTTCAACGTCACGGACGACGGTGACTCATGTTTCTCGTTCACCGTCGCCTCGCAAGAAGTCGCCAAGCTCATCGCCTCCATGGGTGACTTCCACAAGAAGGGCATGTTGATCCGTTTCCCCTGGCCACCACCCTTGGGTGGTGCCCGAGGCTCGATTCCTGGAGATGCCATGCCTCCGTCGTATGGCACCACGTCATCCTCACCGTCGGCGATCGTCTCTGCATCCTTGCCACCAGCCTCAACAACTCTCGATCTGCCTAAGGTGCGACGACAACGGCCTGGTATTAGCTTCTTTTACCGCATGCTTAATGTTAATCGTTTTAGCCAGCTCCCCCCTCACGTGCATTACACTTACCACTCATTTATTCTGGATCACTTTCATGCCAATTAGTGTTAGGCCTAATGAAATGCTAGTCGAGTCAGCCCTAAATCACCGTTTTTTGGTCAAACAAGATTTTCTTGCAGTCAAGGTTCATGAGCTTATTTTTAAGTCTGGCATCTCCCGCTCAATCAAATTTCAAATTCTCAAGCATGGGTCCCTTGACTTTGAAGGGTTTCGTCTTTTCCTCTTTGACCAGCTAGAACCGGCCGTTGCTCACTCCAGTCGTTTCCTACATCTATATAACAATTTTTCTTACTCTCCCCTGCCCCCTCGATCTGCATCCATCCTTGGCCCTTTTGATCAGCAGCACCTGCCTGTCCATGCACCGCACCAGCCATCCCCCGCGGTCACGTGCTCGCTGCACGACCGGTCAGCCCTGCATGAACCCCTGGCCCACCCCATGCATAATGATGGCCGTGCGGCGGCCCTAGACAAACCAAATCTTGCAAAAGATCCGAACGCGGGGACTGCTGCTGCGCATGCGCGCAATGACGGCGCGCGAACCCAGATAT
>NC_041393.1:597496882-597509779 GCF_002162155.2 Triticum dicoccoides
GGGCTCCGCCGTGCCGCCCCCTGTCCCCCCACGCGCGGCCCCTGCGACCTCACCGTGCGAGAATCTTGTATCGGGAACTGACGAAGCCGAGCGGTCACGCGTATGCCCGCCCTTGCAGCTCACCCAAGCTACCTCTGAACGGCATATGGCCATCATCATCGCGCCTAAAACCTCCCTGCAGCCTAATCCGTCCGCTTGATCACCACGCCATAAGCCCCAGTCGCCTCGCGCACTGCCACACGCAACAGATCACGCCGCTCTGACGGCAGATATGCTGCCCATGCGGTCCAACAGCGCCACGACGAGCTCATACAGAGATGTTCTCCTCTCCTCCCCCCACGGCCGCAGCCACCCGCAGCCCCGCCCCCCATATATACCACATCGGCATCTCCTTCCCTTTCATCTTCACTCTCACCCACCAACATCCACCAAAAGGAGGAGATGCTGCTTCCGGTGCCTCGCCTTAGACCACTGCGTCGAAGCCTGCCACGACCCCATCCGCTGCGCTCGTTGTTGGCGGAATGGCCACCGCAGCCGCGACTGCAGGTACAAACGGATCTAGCCTTTCTTTCCCTCCTAGCCCTAACCCAGCTTTCTGCCCTCGCAGCATGGACTCTGGTAGCTCCTCGTCGGCGGCGGCACGCGGCCTGCGCACTCTCATGATCAGCGATGTCCCTATCATCCTCTCCGAGCCTTTCCCAGCCGTCTGCGTCCCATCTCCCTTCATCCTCCACGGCGTTCCCGTCGCCGCAAATGGAGCCCTCCTTCCCCCTCCCTCACCACCGCGCACCTCAGCCCCTCCACCCACCCCCACCACTCCTCTCCACGCTACCAATCACACGCCCACATCCCCGTTCGACACCCAAGAACTATCTCTCCGACGTTTTCATCGCCTCACAATACACGAGGGTCACCTCGCACGTATCTGAAACAGACTCGACGAGCTGCCTCATCCAGTCCATGAGGCTGGGCCACTGCCTCCCTATGGAGACATGCCGCTCGTCGCCGCTCCACCCTGCCTAGTCCACTACCCGCGCCGCTTCGCTTTCGCGCACCTACAGAACCCCAACCCCAATCCCACCCCCTCATTTGCCGCGCCATTCAGCACACTTGCAGCAACCCTGCCTTCATTATGGGCGGGTCCTGGCGTGGGGTGGCCTGCCTCACCTTCCATACTCCTGCTGCCCGCAACAATTGACGGTGTCCTGGACTAGGGGGTACTCACCACGTCATCTCCCAATCAGTTATATTGGGCCGAGGACCCCTATGGCCGCATACTCATGGGCCAGTTCGACAACCCCTGCCGCATACAAGGAAGACTCCACAAGACTTGGCGCCCAAGACAAGGACTCTCCTAAACCCTAGGCCTCCGGTGTCTTATATAAACTGAGGCCAGGCTAGTCAATGGACAATCTCATATTCATTACTACAATCTCGTAGTAGATACATGTACTCTGTACTACCCCTCATATGAATACAATCAAAAGCAGCATGTAGGGTATTATCTCTTCAAGAGAGCCCGAAGCTGGGTAAAACCCCGTGTCCATGTTACCATCGCTCCAAGACGCCTAGCTTAGGACCCCTACTACGAGATACGCCGGATATTGAACCGACATTGGTGCTTTCATTGAGAGTCTGCTAGGTGATCGTCACGGATCGATGGGATGATCAGGTGATGTTGTTTTTAGTCGGATCTGTTTTATGTAAATTTTATCTCCTGCAAAATTGTTGCTGCCGCGTTGTGCTATTTGTTTGCGGACAGATCGGATCAATAAAATTTCAGCGGCAGCAACAGGCTACCTTGCAGGCTACCTTGCGTACGCGGCGACCCGGCCGAGGATAGCGTGTGCCCGTACTGCCCACGTTGCGCAGTGGAGGCGGGCCGGCTGGCAGGTGCCCAGATCGGCTGCAACAGGGAGGCTCTCTCCCTCCTCTTTCCTTTTTATTTTATTTTATCTGCTAAGTGTTTACTCATCGCCTGCTACTTCCAACCGAACATGCATAAGACAAATCCTAATGTACTAGTACTAGTATACTAGTACTAATTTGCATCACGTATTTCAAGGTTTTGATTGATTAAAGGTGGAGCTGGTTTTGCATGCATACGATACTTGATGACAAGGGAACAACAAGGCGCCTGCATCACCACATTATCATCGGACTTGCAGTTGCCATCAAATCATCGGATTGCGAGCCGATGTAGGGCTGCTGCCGCCCCACGCGTCCTACAGCTATACACGATATGGTCCCAAGCAGCCACGGGTCCAGGGAAGCCCCTTTACTTTGTTTTCCTTTAAAAAAAAATTAAGTATTAAAGCTACTGTCATCCGGCACTTTTTATGTGTAGGCTGTGTACTAATGCACTACTAATTTGCAAACACGATTTTTTATGTCGAAGTGATGAACAGTACGACCAATCCTGCATATCAAGCAAACTTCATCCACGATGGTCGGCATCATTATGCTGTCATCAGGCTGCATCGACGTAGTCATCTTGCGGGCGTCGTTGTCCTGCCTGCATCGATCAAGTTGCGGCGTCGCCTCAGTGCGCGTCCCTGTGTCAGCATGTCTGCGGCCATTCTATCGGGACGACCTCGGTGTTCAGGCCATATTTCTTTAATTATCTACTTTACTTAAGTTAATTAAGTAGAGGATTTTTCTTATATATATTATCATCTCTGGCCTTGCACTATTTTATCTGTACAGGCAATTGACTTAACCGCGCATTACCTGGCGCAACCACGCCCATTGAGTCCGAAGAGAGTTCGGCTTGGCGCAACCACAGGGAGATTTGGCCTCCTTTTTTCCTTTCTCCCTTTGTATTATTTAATTAAGCAGGTAATGGACTTCGACCGCGTCACGTGGTCTCTTTGGCAAGCCGACGCCGTCGTCCCAATCGGCGTAAATCGGCTCGCACGATCAACTTGTTGGTCGCGTTGCCATACCGACGTGTTCGATTGCCTCGGGGACTTCAGCATCGCCGAGAAAGCTTTACCTCATCGAGTGTTCGGCGCACAGGCCATACTTCTTTTATTACTCACTTTGCATAAATTATTTATTATGCAACATTTTTTTTAATTTACTGTTATTACTATTATCTCCGGTTTGCACTATTTTTTGTGCACAGGAAAATGATCCGGGTCGGGCAGTGTTGTCACCTCGGCGTACTGACATACCACGTCACCTCGCCCGGACGGGGGGCTTCGTCAACACTTCGTTACCTCATGCTGGGGACTTCGGCGTCACTCTGCCGACCTGCCTTGGTCGTGCTATGTCGCCACTTCAGATTGCCGAGCTCTTCGCTCCGCCACCTCGGGACCGGCTTGGGGGATAGAACCTTGTCCCTCATCAATGCTGAACACATTAATCAGCTAAGTCGCTTTCATGCTCAAAAACTTCCAGTTTTAAACCTTGTTCGGTCCGACCAAGCATTATCCTTTTTTGGCAAAAAGTTGTTTGTGAAAAATTTCCTTGTCATAACTTTGTTTGTGACACACATACTCAAATACCCTTTTTATTTGGGGGCTTCCTTCATGGAGTTTTTCCTCTTGCATATGATTATACTTGTACGGCTTCGTTCCTTGTTCGTGTATTACGCCACACTATGCACCATATTGACCCAAATGTTCCGCAAGCTGGGTTGCCTGGCTCCTGTGTTTACCCCTACGTTCCCGATTGTTCGGCTAGGGAGTAAAGGGAGCACCTTTGCGATTGTCACGACCGGGTCATCCGAGCTCTGACCTCAGACTGGGTGAAGCCGAAAGCTAGCGCTCTTATTGTTTTCAATCATGGTCGGCACACAACGGAACTCATGAGTACAAAAAATCTATTGCACAAGTCTCATAATGACAATGAGCACCGACGAAAGGTATCGGTGGGGGTACTATTTTCTTCGAAGATGCTTCTTACACTTTGTTAGTAATATAGCATAAGTTCCCTGAGCGCGCTTTGTCTGTTACAGCCTTATGGCTTGATTGCCTGGTTATCGGAAACACCGTCGATATTCTCGACAGGTGGAGTACATAACACTTTTCGGTCCTCGACTGAAGAGGGAGAAGCCGACGGTCGGTTAAGACGCGTATAAAGTTCGGGTGAACACATATATGATACAAGTACTTCAGTACATACAATCATTTTACATAAAATTCTTTTACCCAAGTCACTCGGGGGCTCTTAAATTTATGTGAGCTGTTTTATTATAAGTGTTCTTCTTCCTAGTCGTTGCAAAGTCTTTTTTTTCTATCACTCCTTTTTTCGACGCGAGTGTGTGGTCAATAGCCGGATTTCCCTCTCAAAGCCGCTAAAGTTTGCTAAACTGGCCTAGCGAGAAGTACTCCGCCTTCGGGATAGGAGGTTGAAGCCGTAGGCTGACCCGCTTGAAGTCTTGAGATAGGATGTGTCATGTTAAAGCACGACAGAAGCACAATTTTTTTTCCTCTAAGACCAATTTTCTGATTGGCACCGAACAATTAATCTAGTTCGAACGTTGAGTTTTTACTGACGTTTTTTGATTTTCCAATCCTATAGCAATTTTCAACTATTTGTGTGTTTTCCGCATAAGTCTTCCAGTGCAACGCCGGACACCTTTAGAGATTCGGCAAAAATTCTCGGATATTGCTATATATGCATCGGTTTCAAATTGTGTCTTCGGTCGATAGGGTTGCCCGGCTCCCGTGCTTGCCTCCTACATTCCGCTTTGTTCGGTTAGGTGTGCAAAAGGAGAACCACTGCGATTGTGCTTCCAGCTCGCATGGTTAAGCACCTCGGTGGAGAAAGCCGAAAACTGACTGTCACAATAAGCATAAACTGGTCAGCGATCCGATGACTATGTTAAATGACGGGCCGTTCATAATATTGGCCGAAGTGTTTACGACTTGACCTCGGCTGTCGCCGAACACTAAGCGGGGGGCTACTTGCTGGCCTCCCAACTTTGAAAGTTATAAAGCCCGCATATCTGATTGCCTCGTTTCCGCCCACACAACCGCCTTCGGGCACCGAGACGTCGGCTAAGAGTTGTTTTGTTATTTCGGAAACACCCTGCGTAGCATCTACAAGGGGTAGAAGCCGATGATGGGCCACTTTCAGATTATAAACGGTCGCAACGGAAGTGAAAATTTGGGTTCACCTAGACCACAGAGTTTGGAAGCTTTCCCCGAACTAAATCTTCAGTATTTTCCTCCCACATTGATCGGAGCTGAGGTTTCATGATCATGATTAGCATGACAACCCAAAGAAAGGAACCAATAGCGGGACTATTTTCTTTGGACGATGTTTCTTATGTTAAACAATAATATAACATGTCTCTCTGCGTACCTTTGTTTATAAAACCGTATGGCCGGATTGCCTTGTTTGCCGTAAATCTTTGCCCTAATAAAGGATTTATAAAGTGACAAACACTCCCCGGCTACTGGCCAAGGAGGTTGAAGCCGATGGCCGGTCAACAAAGTTTTGTACAATGCGGATCCGAGCATTGATGGTGTAAAGTACTTGGATACATAGAATCATTACACATAATTTGTGATTTTACTTTGGATATCGATCCTTAATTCGGCCACCCGTGCCCACATTAAGACTCGGGGGCTACTGGGCTTCGTGCTTATTATTTACAAATATTAAAGGGGTACATGGATCCCCTGATCTTGTGTCGCCACCCAACCAGTGTCTCGGGGGCTACTGCATTGACAATCCAATGCAGAAAATTTAAAGCGCAATATAGTTTTCAAGGAGATTATTATCCTCAGGTTGGTCGGCCGCGCCCAACCTAAGTCTCGAGGACTTTGCACACCGCGTTTCTATTCCTAAGTATGCTGCCGAGCTGGGAATTGATCCTTAGGCTGATTTTATGAATCGACCTGAGTCTCAGGGGCTACTAGGGTCAGCGGTTTGATTTTTTCCTTCAGGTGCATCCCGGATATTAGGCCAACACGCACCTTGAGGGCTACTGGCTATACATCTCGGCAGAGATTACATTGCATAATTCGGAATTAAATTCATAAAAATCAGCCCATGGCCGAGGTGGTGGACCACCTCGGATACAGTCCGGCGTTGGTGCTCGACTACAATAGACACCCCGGAAGCAGTCCGGCATAAAGCTCGGACGCTAGTGGCTGGCTCCGTAGAGGGCATTTCCGGCATTAAGCTCGGCTAAACTCCTTTAACTTTTTTGAATCAAGGTGATCTATGACACCTAGGATATAGTCCGGCGTTGGAGCTTGGACATAGTCCGGCGTTGGAGCTCGGATACAGTTCGGCGTTGGAGCTCGGCTGTAACAATACTCGGATGCAGTCTGGCGGTGGAGCTCGGATACATTCCAGCGGTGGAGCTCGGATACATTCCGGTGTTGGAGCTCGGAAGCGGTCCGGCGTTGATGCTCGGCTGCAAAGGATACCTCGAATGCAGTACGGCGTTGGAGCTCGGACGCAAGAGGACACTGCCTCCCGGGAACAACTCCAAACCCGAGGTATGGCATAAAAATAACAAGGCATTGATAAAGGCCGAAAACTTAAAGGGGCTCCTCGGATACCCGACGTATAAGCTCTTTGGATGCACTTCGGCGATCCTCAAGATCGAAGATGAGAAGATTTGTTGAACCAGCTTTCAAGACCGACGACCGAATATGAAGAACAGTTCGGAAGAATCGAGAAAGCGTCCCCAACTTGAAGACCGCTTCAGGGGGCTACTGACGATGTCCTGGGACTAGGGGGTACTCACCACGTCATTTCCCAATCAGTTAGATTGGGCTGAGGACCCCTATGGCCGCATACTCATGGGCCAGTTCGAACAACCCCTGCCGCATACAAGGAAGACTCCACAAGACTTGGCGCCCAAGACAAGGACTCTCCTAAACCCTAGGCCTCTGGTGTCTTATATAAACTGAGGCCAGGCTGGTCAATGGACAATCTCATATTCATTACTACAATCTCGTAGTAGATACATGTACTCCGTACTACCCCTCATATGAATACAATCAAAAGCAGCATGTAGGGTATTATCTCTTCAAGAGAGCCCCAAGCTGGGTAAAACCCCGTGTCCAAGTTACCATCGCTCCAAGACGCCTAGCTTAGGACCCCTACTACGAGATACGCCGGATATTGAACCGACAACGATGTCGTCCGCCGTAGCCCCATAGACTTTGAAGGCAATGTGATCACCATAGAGCCAGTAGAGCATGCTGACCGTGCCATTGCCGTTTTCACCGACCTCGCGGAAATCGAGGTCTCCGAGTTTCCGCACGAGCTCTGGCACAACGATGGCATCCGCTTCGCCCTGGCCTTCCTTGGCGATGTCTGTGTCGTCGATGATTTCTGCCTCCATGGCATAGATTACACCTCAGTCTGCGCCCTTGTGCTGCTCCAGTCCGGCAAACCAGCTCCTCCTGGCATTGTCATCCAACTCCCTCCCATCAATGAGATCAAAATAGCAAAAGTTGTAGAGGTTTCCCGCTGGCATCATGGCGAAGGCGCCAACCCCTTCGGTGGTGATTCCTTCGATGGGAACTCTGCCCCGCTCTCCCAACGTAGCTCCCCATTTCGTCTCTCCCCAGACCACCTCGCTCCAGTCGTCTCTGCTGTCAGAGCTGGTTGGCGCGCGGACCCCACCTACGGCGGCACCAGACAGGTTGCCCGCCATGCCAGCGGCGGTTCACGTGTGCCTGTTGCCTCTCCTGGCAACGGTACGGGCGAATCTGCTCTGTCCTCACCTTTCCCACCACCTGGCACTGTGCGCTAACCCCTCATCATCTCTGACGACGACTCACCTGGCTCTAAGGACATGCACGCCCTGCTCCTGCATGGCGTGGACACGGACTCAGTGGACACGGTGCATGCACCCCCTGCCTGTGCGTTGGCCCCACTTATCACCTGCCCGGCTCCCCAGGTGGGATCTGTTGTGCCTCCAGATCCGCCCACCCGCCTGTCGGCTGCTGCTCTGCCTGATGGCCCGTTGATGCCGTCCGACGCGTTCGCTTTCACTGTGTTCGTGCCGTTCGCAGATGGCTCTGCCGCCCTCCCTACCTTCACTTTCTCTGCTGGTGAATCGTCACGTGCAAATGGTAACCCCCCAACCTCTCCTACGCTCAATCCATCAAACCTTGTATCCTCTGCTACCAATGCGCTGACCACTGCCAACATGGACGCAGCTCTTCCTCTCCAGGACCTGGACACTCATGAGTGCACCATCCGCAAGGAGCGCCGCAAGACGGCTCGTGACCACTCCTACTCCAAGGACAAGCTGCGCCGTAGCGTGCGGCTTGCTGGCAAGGAGGCCAAGTACTCCCCTATGCTCGCCAAGGCCGTCAAGGCCAAGGCCGCTCACCTCTCTAGCGCGGACGTGGGCACTGCCATTGATCGTGCCATCCAGGATGCCCGCCTCGACGTCGCTGATGCCCCTCCTGCCTCTGCTGAAGACCTGGCTGCCATTGCGCTGCTCTGTGGTGCCGACGACGGCCATCTTGACGCCATCCTTGGATCCGAGGCTTCTGCCTCCGGTGAGCACGATGCTCCATGATCAGCACTCCACGCATTCACGGCCCATCAGGGCGCAACTGGCCGCTCCCGCCCGTTTCTGTTACACCGCATGTTCTAAGTGTGTCGTTATACTTTTGATCGTTGTACCCGCTGTCGTTAGTTTCAGTACTGCTGTCGTAACTCTCTGTAACTTTTGCGCATGTAGACCCGTTGTACCTCTGCTCTGCCTACCGGTGTTTGAACCTTTTTAATGAGTAATGTTGCATTCTCCATTTGCTCCCGGAATGTACGTGGTTTAGGCGATGATGCCAAGTGCTCTGACGTCCTCTCTGAATTGATTGCGATCAAACCTCACATTGCCCTCTTGCAAGAGTCAAAACTAGATACTTACTCCGACCCCAAACTAAGATCCTTCTTGCCACGACAACTCGACCAAGTTTTCTCGTTACCCGCCATGGGCACGGCGGGTGGCACTATTTCTACAGTCAACACAACTTCTTTTCAAGTTGTCTCTTTCACACACCTCACCTTCTCCTCCACCCTGATTTTGCAATCAACGGCATGCACCCGCAACATTGCCATCACTAATACCTACGCCCCCTCTTCACGTGCACTCAAACAATCTTTCTTAAACGAGCTCCTAACTATCGCACAACCAGATGATTCCCCATGGCTTATTGCTAGAGACTTCAACCTCCTCCGCTTCCCCTCTGACAAAAACAATCATGCCTTCCGACAATCTGAGGCCAACGCTTTCAACCAAACCTTAGACGACCTAGCCCTCATAGAGTTGCCGCTACTTGATCGCCAGTTCACCTGGTCGAACAATAGAGATACGCCCACCTTAGAACGGATCGATCGCGCTTTCTTTAACTTAGCCTGGGCTGACGCCTTCCCTAACACATCATTATCTTCACTCACGCATTTTACGTCCGATCACGCCCCCCTCCTCATCCACGTCACCACAACGATTCCTCGGTCCAATTTCTTTAAATTCGAGCCTGGCTGGGCCAACTTCCGGCCATGTGGAGACATTATCAGGAGAATCTGGGCTCCATCTCAGCCACATCATCAGTCAACTCTGCCGCTGCCCTTGCCTCCATGCTCAAAAAATCTCGGGCCGGGCTAAAAAAATGGGCACGATCACGTATCCCTGCTCCCCTTCGCGAGTCTAGTTGCAAATCTGCAATCGCTGTGTTAGATCACGCTGAAGAATCTAGAGCTTTGTCCCATCCAGAACTTCTCACTCGCAAAATTATTGTTTCTCCTCAAATGCACAATCCAAGAGAAAATGACCCTATTGGAGATGGCGTGCTAAAGTGTCACGAGCCATCCAAGGCAGGGAAAACACAAAATTCTTCCACATGTCTGCCTCCCAAAGGCTTAGAAAAAACAAAATATTTACCCTCACACGCGATGGTAATGATTTCACCTCTCACCACCACAAAGCGGAGATTCTTAGGGATTTCTTCGTTTCCCTCATTGGTACAGCCACTACGACATGGGCTTTTGATCTGAACGCTATATATCCACAACCTGTCCTTTTATAGAACTTACTGGCCCTTAGTCAAACACCTAGTTCTACCTTTCTTCTCCCAATTTCACCAAGGTGGGTCAGATACAGAACACATAAACCGTGTTCACATCGTCCTCCTTCCAAAGGACACGCCAACCTCACCCGACGCTTTCAGGCCTATCTCTCTGTAGAACTGCCCAATCAAAGTTGTTGCTAAAGTCCTCACTTCTCGTCTCAAACCGCTCATTCCTATGTTAGTCCATGGCAATCAGAGTGGGTTCATCTCCGGCAGGAATATCGCCGAGAACTACGTTTTTGCAGCCGACCTCATTAGCTCTTGCCACTCTCGCAAAAGACCAACCATGGTTTTTAAGCTCGACTTCCGAAAAGCTTTCGACTCCGTGGCTTGGCCCGCCCTTGACAGGATCCTGGCCGTTCGTGGCTTCTCTCAAACCTTTCGTACCTGGATCCAAAACATTCTTCACACGGGCAAAGCTGCCATTCTCCTGAATGGGGTCCCAGGCAACTAGATACAATGCAAGAATGGCTTGCGGCAAGGCGGCCCGGCCTCCCCCTACCTTTTCCTCATCGTCGCCGACCTGCTTCAACAGCTCATCTTCCAGAGCTTTGAGTCTGCTCTCCACCACCCCATCTTCTCCCACCTGCCTCCCACCATTCTCCAATACGCCGATGATACGCTCATCAGTGCAGCCGCCTCCCCTGTCACCGCCGCAGCCCTCAAAGTAACCCTAAACAATTTCGCGCAAGCTACGGGCCTCACCATCAACTTCTTCAAAACCACTCTAGCCACCCTCCACATAGATGATACCATGGCCACTACCACTGCCCTTGCCATGGGTTGCTCCCGCGCACCCTTCCCTCAAACTTATCTCGGCCTACCCCTTGCCCCAACTAAACCTCCTACCAATGCCTCCTACCAATGCCTTCGCTCCGTTGATAGATCGATCTCGCAACCTACTGACGGGCTGGCGTGGTAAACTACTTGACAAGGGCGATCGTCTCATTCTCATCTCCGCGGTTCTGGACTCCCTCCTTACCTACTTCATGTCGATGTTCCGCATTCCCAAGAAAACCCTCAAAATCATCGACTCTCTAAGAAGGGCTTTTTTTGGGCAGGGGACGATGCTTGTTCGGGAGCTCAATGCCTTATTGCATGGAAAAATGTTTGCTTACCAAAAAAATTCGGTGGTTTAGGGCTTAAAAACCTGCATGTCCAAAAGAATTGTCTACTCATGAAATTTGCAACCAAAGCTCTCTCCTCTGCACAGACACCTTGTCTAGAATGGCTAGACCTTCAACACCCCAACGCTCTAGTCTCCTCGTCTCCTCAAACCTCCTTTCTTTGCCGCACAATTGCACAGCAAATCCCCACCCTACAGACTATCTCATTTGTGCTAACAAACAACGGCTCACATACATATTTCTGGCTTGACACCTGGTTGACCCCAAAACCCCTAGCTACCACCTTTCCCCACCTCTTCTCACACTCCAACTTAGAGCTGGTTAAAGTGGCTAATATTTTGCGTTTCGGTCCCGAAGCTAACCTCAGTAATCGTCTCTCTCTTACGGCAGAACAAGAGCTTGTTTCGCTTTTGGCTATTTTGCAGGACTTCATGCCCTCGGCGGAGGAAGATCAAAGGTTCCTACACCGAGGCCATGGCTTCTCCACCAAGCACGCGTACGGCGCCCTCATGGCCCGGCCAGACAATGATCTCATTGCCCCTCTCATCTGGGGCACCAAGGCTCCTCGCAAGCTAAAAATCTTCGCCTGGCTACTCTTCAAGGACCGCCTCAATACCAGGGTCAACCTTGCCCATAAGCATATAATCTCCTCTGATTTATGCCCCTGATGTGCTAGGTTACCCGAAGACTCCATGCACCTCTTCATCACATGCCCACTTGCCAACAGGATATGGCAACGAATCAGGATACTGCCACAAACCGACGACATCAATGAGCTTTGGGACGCCTCTCTGCCTCATCACCTCCCCAAAAAAGCGTGGTCCTTGGTCCTCATGGCACTACTATGGAAGATATGGACAGCACGTAATGATATGTTGTTTAGGAGTGTTGATCAATGTTCTGTAATAACCCTTAGGAACCTTATTTCTGACTAAGACCTTTGGTCACACCGTCTTGTGGAAACACGAGACAAGGAGGACGTCTTCTCGTGGCGTTCCTACCTCTCTGCACGTTGCACCGTGCCTATGTAATTCTGTACTTGCTACCCCGGCAGCCCTTTGAGTAATATATTCAGGTGGGGGAGCTCCCCCCCCCTCCCCCTGTGATTCTCAAAAAAGAAATGATGAAGATTCTTGGTATAGAGCCCTCCCAAGGAGCAGTAGAGTGCACCGTGGCATAAGGCATGAGTCGGAGCTGGGCACTTAAAAGGGACCAGCTAGCACGTCGTATGTGGCAAGATAAGTAGGTCAACCAGATGCCAATCAAAACATCAAGGGCAACAACGTCGAGAATGGTGTGTAGTACTTTATTATGTGTTGTAATTTGTACTCATTGATGTCCTATGTTGTTGTGGCTCCATTACATTGTTTTTGTTGCTACCCAGTACCCACATGCACTCATTTCTACTTGTGTGACCTATATAAGCTCATTATTATTATTTAAATTCTGCTAATTTCTGTGTTAGTTCTGCTTGTTATCGTGTGGATTAAAATAGCACATCCCATCACTTCCTAAGAAATCATTCTTTTTTCTCATTGAATTAGCCATGGCAAAGGGAAAGGGAAAGTATGGTGATGAAGGTTCCCGGCAGAGAACCATGAGCTGGGATGATGAACAAACTAAGTTCATGCTAAATTGGTACATCGAGTACCGAAAAGAACAGCATGCATGCTTCGTATTCAAGAAGCAACACCATATGAAGTGTTCTGATG
>NC_041393.1:597510155-597529664 GCF_002162155.2 Triticum dicoccoides
GGGGGGTACACTTGACCAAGATGATTGTCAATACGGACATTACAAAGAGAATTGGAAGATAGTTGAGACAGCTATGAATAAGAGTGGCAATGGTTTTGACAAAATAAAATGCAAAGTAACAATTTCAGAGTCGGGAAAGGAGCAACTTAGTGTGAGTACTTTTTTTATATATAAAAATACATTCCTATAGATTTTTGTGGTACTAATTTATTATGCACGTGCTTGCAGGATAGGGCCAGGCACTTGCTCTCTAAGCCCATCAAATTCTTTCATGAGATGCAAGAACTTTTATTGGGCATGAATGTTGATGGTTCCCTTGCCATGGATCCGGAAACAGGCTTGGATGATGGAAGCGGACCATCTAACTCTGACTCGGAATAGCTGAATGACATGTTCATTTATCCACAAAGTACTGACCTTGAAGGTAATGATTCTGATACAATACCAGCCCCTCCAAGTAGTAAAGTGGTAGCAAGTGGTGGAATTGGCTCATCTAAGAAACACCAGGCTGGTAAGAAGCGACCTAGAGATGTGAAATCACCCACTACGACGATGAAGCAGCCTAAGAGTAGTTTCGCCAATGCTATTGAACATATCACCACCATAATGAAAGCAATCCAGCAGACTCTTGCTAATCCTCCTCCTGCGCCCCAATTGCCACAACTTATTGACCCCAGTGCTACATTGCGGTCAAGAATTGATGAGATAAATATTAGTAATGAAGATACTATCCTTATTGGTGAATATCTTTGTCTTGCAGGCCCAAACAATGAGGGTATGCGCAGTTTCCTATCTTACAGAAGTGACAAAACTTTGGAGACCTGGGTATACCAATTCATTTGCAAGCATGAAGATCATATGCAGTTACTATTGATTCCTGGTAGTACATGCTTCTGGTGTTATTTGGCCTCCTTTTGCTGCTAATGGCTGTTATGCATGAACTTGGTGAAAATGCTTTTGGGTGCTGTTCTGACTTTTGTTGCTACTGAAGATTGTTGAACTATGCAGAGTGACCTGATGCTTGTGTAGTACTGCTAATATGACCAACTATGTAGATTTGCAAGTAGTTCCTAGGTGCAAGAACTGTTAGTTGCTTTTTGTAGAAAAGGAGGATGACCTCCAGCCTCTGCATCTGGGTGATGCATACGGCCACTTTATTAATTATTCTCACAAAACCTTACAAAGTCATACAACAGTAAGACTAAAGCCGCCGTCTAAGCAATAAATTGTCGCTACATCTATTCAGTTGATGAAGGGGCGCTGATAGCCTGGGCCTAATACCAAACAGACATCACAGCCAAGCCTAACATCTAAGACCTGAGACCCCAACCTAGCCCGGGTCTGGGGCACACACTGGTCCGGCATGCTCTCAGAGGCCGCCGCCGCCAACTGCCACTGCTCCATCTTCAGAACTGTACTGATGCATCAACCTTGCTCGGTCCAGCTAACGTCGACGCCACCACGACGCCCAACGGCACCTCCTCCCTGCGCGCAAACAGCTGAACACGTCGTGGTCGCCACTGATACACCTCAGCG
Organism: Triticum dicoccoides; assembly: GCF_002162155.2. Classification (NCBI taxonomy): domain Eukaryota; kingdom Viridiplantae; phylum Streptophyta; class Magnoliopsida; order Poales; family Poaceae; genus Triticum; species Triticum dicoccoides. Next base: position 597,511,692 of record NC_041393.1, read on the forward strand.
CCATGCTGCCAAGTACCACCAGCCGACACAGCTTGAAGCCCTTGGAGGATCTGTCGTGCGTAGCACCTGCCGACCAGGCATGACCAAGCGTAGCACCTGTCGGTCAGGCATGACTTGACATCTCCACCGAAGCTCCGTGCAAGACGAAGCCGCTCCACCTCCTGCCTCTGACTTCCAGCGCTGCTCCACAAAACGATGCTTCCAAGAGAGAAACGACACCGCAGTGCCGCCATCGTCCGGACTGGAACACCAGATCCTAGGGTTTCCCCCGGAGCAATACGAGTGGGTCGACGGTAGTCACATGATGATGCCTTCATCAAGGTAACGACGTGGAACGCCGCCATCGCCCGCCGTCGGCTCGGTTTTCACCGGCAACTACGTCTCCCCGACTCACAGCTGGTGCTAGATGACGGATCCCGAGATCCGAACACCCAGCCTCAGGCCGACCACCTCTGACGGAAGAGATGACCACCACCGTCGGCTGCACCGGTCAGAACAGATCTGATCGGAGGTGCCGCCGACGAGACCACCAGGCCCTCCACGCCGCCGTCGCCGATCTGAAGGCGGCATGCACGCCACCGCAGCCAAACCGGCCGCCGCCGCCGCCCGTAGGGCCATCCCCAGTGCCCGCAGCTCTGGCCTTCGCCGCGCCAAGCCGTCGCCGTCCGAGGACGGGCCGGCCTCCCGCCGCCTGCAGCCATCCGCCGCGCCGCAGATCCCAGATCGATCGCGCCACCACACGCCTTGGGGTCCGCCCCACCCCGGAGACGCGCGAGAGAGGAGATCCCCCGCCACCGCCGTCGGCCCCCGGGCTTAGCCCGACGGCGTCTTCCGGCGGCGGCGGAGGGAGAGGAGGAGGGAGTTTGCGGCGGCGGCGGCTAGGTTTCTGGCCGCCCGAGTCGCCCTAGGCGGAGGACGACGCGGGGCTAAGACTCGGGCCCTTCTCTGTTAGTTGCTTATGTATAATAGCATCGATCATGTGATATTTTGTTGCTATGCTGGTTGGTGTGAACCAGTGCAAGTGGTTACTGTAATGAACTATTGCATGTGATGTTTAATGAATTATGATAAGCTAGATTGATTGCTCTATTTTGTACCTGGGTTTTTTTTCATGGCAATAATCAATGATGTCTGACATGCATGAGCATAAGAGGGAAAGCTCACCACTTCATTCAAGGGGGGTGACTCTATAAGCTTTGGCTATCAAACAAACACCATCCACACTTTTTTGCCACACATGTGGCAGAATACATGGCAATCATCTAAAACGGGTGCCTCACTCAATTTGCCACAACTCAACTAAGATGTGGCAACCAACCAAACATCCTTATTTCTACCACAGGTTAGTCATGCCACAAGTGTGGCACACGCTTATACTTAGTTGTGGCAAAAATGCGGTTCCCAACCAAACATGCCCTAAGCTTACACTAACCATTGTTTCGGAGAAGACTTGAAATAGTCATTCTGCACTGCAGAAATCGTGTTCAGAGGAAAAAAGGCACCAATGCTAGCACATAAAAGTGTAGGCTCATTGTGTGTGGTCAACAGTGTGACATAATTGTCGCATATGGCTATGACACTTAACAGTGCGTGGTCAACAAAATTGTATTCTACTTAACAGGAAGCAATATCTGATCTCGTAGAGACGGTTATGAACTTGCTAACCGGTGATAAGCCACTAGACATACCAGGAGATCATGTTGGGTGATAAAAAAAGTATTTTTCTAGCCTGAAGACTAAGTAGTCCAATCCACATACCAGGAAAGAAGTTATGTTAATTGATTCTTAAAAGGTGTGACCCAACAGAAGTGTAAAAGAGAACAATTGGCAGCTTGGAGAAATCATACGACTCAACATTCCTCTCTGAAGCAATCATCATACCTTTGTCTTGAACAACTTCAGAGAGAGCATTCCATGTGCAAGCATCAGCCACTGAAAATTTTAAATGTGCCATGAGTGTTAGTATTGAATCTCAAACATTACTTCTTTTCTCCTTGCTAACAGATATGTATTAGTTTACTACTGATATAATACCAATGCAGCTCATATAACCTTCTAGACTTGATTATATAGCAACTCAAAGGTGAATAACTGAAGACTTGACTCGGTTTGGTCAATTGACCAAATACCTTGTTGGTCATTGCGCAAACTCCGGACGCGGCTTGCCGGCTTCTACTCTAATCACCTGCCTCTCTGCAACCAGACGTGTTGTCCCCAAACCGTCGGAGCCACCACCACCTAATTGGATGCTTCCTCCACTGAGAGCGACCGGCGCAGCGCGCAGGGAGAGGGGGGAGATTGAGGATGCAATCCTACCACACCCTGCTGCGGTTGTCCGTCCTTCCTTCCCCATGGTCGCCAATTCAAGAGCTGAAAAAAGAAGAAGGAGAAGGCGTCGAGGGGGTGCAAGGAGAGTAGAGACGGGGAGGCGGCAGATGAAATAGGGAAGGAGAACCTGGGGAGGGGGGGAGGAGGGAGTCCACCTTGCTCCGCCTAGCACCGGGGTGGACACGCCGTCGCAGTCTGGTCTCGCCGTCTAGCCGCTGGTGGATGGAGCTTGTCGTAAGACCATCTCTGTAGGATTTCACCATCACTGGATCCTCCGTCAGAGATTACCATCGAGAATCTCGACGACACCCTCGGTTCGGCCGGGCCCCGAGTTCTGCAGCTAGCGTTGCTGCCTCTCCTTCCCCGCCAACCTTAGAGTCGGCCCAACCTCGTCCTTAATGCTGCCAACGCGGCCCCGGCCGGCGGCGTGCAGCGGCAGAGGCCAAGTCGGCGCTCCTCAGCTGACGAAGCCGCCTAGATTAGCGATGACCGAGGAGGTCCGGGCGGCAGCGCTCTCCGGTGCGGTCCACACCATCTCGATGGTAGGCTCCGGAAGCAGGCAAAGCGGCCGGCATTGAGAACGACAGTAAATCAGGATGGGTAAGGAGGAACGGCGGTGGAGATCAGAGTCGTGGGGAAAGAGAAGGGGGCACATTTCCAGAGGGGCCGCGTGAGTAGAACCGGTCGGCAGGGAGCGGCGTTGCAGAGGCCGAGCGCCAGACAGCTCGTTATCCCCTTCGTGGGTATGGGCCTCGTGATTCACTTTTTTTTTTGGCATGGGCCTCGTGATTCACTTCTGTCAGACCTTTTGAAAGTATACGAGCCAATATACGTACAACCGTATATGACACCGTTTGATGCATGTGATGACTGACTTTTTTTTTTTGAGTCTAAACACACTTTATTTATTATTCAGAAATGTTCATAGGGATACAAGAGATGTTTGGAGGGTTTAACAGCCATACATGCACCCAAAATCCAAACCAAAAGCATGCTTACCGAGACTATGTGCCTCAATATTTCGTTGCCCTGCCCTCAAAAATGAAGGTGCAGTCATCAAAATTATTCTTTGACTCCACTATCTCTCTGATGGTACTAGCATAGACGCCACCAGTGCTGTTTTTTATGTCATTCACCACTTCTTGGCAGTCGCTTGCTATGAGGATTCTAGCAAGATCAAGTGCCTCGCGACAGGCCAAAGCTTCCAAAGTCGCTGGGTCCGAAATTCCTTCGATCTTGATTGCCGAGGCTCCCAGAAAAGATCCCGAAGAACTTCTGCATATAGCACTGAACGAACCAAAGCTACCGTCTCTGGAGACTGCCCCATCCACTCGGAGTTTTGCTATCCCTTCCGACGGAGCTACCCATCTTGGCTGAACTGGTTCGACTCCTGCGGCCACCCTTGGATTCTTCTTCGTCTTGCAATCTTCCAGCTCTCGAATATATTTCAGGATGAAGTTGTATGTCGAAAGAGGACTCTGGAAAATATGTTCGTGGAGTGCCTGTCGCCTCGCATAACAAATGGCCCACAATGTTGTGGCAACAAGGATGAAATCATGAGAAGATAGCATATCCTGGATCGCAAACAGCCACCGCTTCGCATCTGGTTCTGTAGTACTGTTCAAAGCTTCGACAAGATCCTTGTCATGAAGAGCCCAAACACATCTTGCAACCGTGCAGTGAAGCAAGGAGTGTTGCCACGAATCTTCCGCTCCACATAAACCACATCAAGTAGTCGTTGACATATTTCGATGATGCATAACATCCGCTGTCGGTATCGATTGCTGGGCTAATCTCCATAGGAAAATTTTAAGTTTCGGAGGGACATCTACCCTCCACATCGCCTTCCATGAAAGCTTCTCTCTGTCCGTGTTAGAGGAATCCGCTCGTCCCTCCAGCCAGGCCTCTCTTCTCATCTTTGTTTCCACCAACATGCGATACGAAGATCTGACAGAGAAAACGCCTCGTCTTTCGTGTACCCACAACCAGAAATAATCAACTTGCCGCGTACACAGAGGGATAGAGTATATAGCTGCAGCATCCGTTGGCAGAAAAACTTCATTTATCAACACTCGGTTCCACTCGGCTCCGGGTAAAATTAAGTCGCTCACCTCTTGGGGAGGATGCACGACCCTGCTCGTGATCGGCCTCATGTTCGAGGGTCTCGGCAGCCAATTGTGACGCCAGATGTTGGTGGTATGCCCATCTCCAATCCGTCGGATCAAACCCTGAGTAAGGACCTCCCTACCATCGATGATAGCTCGCCAGATTTGTGACGGAGCCGTTCCCAGCTCGGCTCGCAGAAACTCCCATGTAGGGTAGTACTTGGCTTTCAAAACTCGAGCACTAAGTGAGTCCGGGTCCATCAGGATTCGCCATGCCTGTCTAGCCAAGAGGGCGAGATTAAAAAGCTCTATATCTCGAAAACCCAAGCCCCCACAATATTTTGGTTGTGTCATTGTGCTCCACGAGACACAGCTTGGTTTCCGTTTTCCCTCCTTACTGCCCCACCAGAACTTCCTGATCAGAGTATTTATGTGTTCACATAGACCTCGGGGCAGCCTAAAGCATGACATGGAGTAAACTGGGATTGACTGAGCAACGGATTTTATAAGAATTTCTTTCCCTCCCGCTGACAAGAGCTTCTCCATCCATCCCTTGACCTTGTTCCACACTCTGTCCTTTAGAATTTTGAAGGCTCCATTCTTATAGTTTCCCACATCAGATGGCATACCCAGATACTTATCAGAGAGGGACTCGTTTGCAATATTCAAAACATTCTTTACCTCAGCTTTCAGAGTTGCAGGGCACCCCTTACTAAAAAAGATTGAGGATTTTGCTAGGTTTATCCTTTGTCCGGACGCATTGCAGTAGTCCTCCATCAAGACCGAAAGCTCATTTGCTCCAAGAGAACTGGCTTTGACAAACAGCAGGCTATCATCAGCAAATAACAAGTGGCTTACCGGCGGAGACGTCGGTGCAACTCGAATTCCGGTGAGGTGCGATGATTCATTTTGGGTTTTAAAGAGGCACGAAAGGCCCTCCGCTGCTAGCAAAAACAGGTATGGAGAAATAGGGTCTCCTTGACGGATTCCTCTGGATGGTGAAAATTGCTCAAGCTTACCACCATTAAACATAACAGAGAATTTCACCGATGTGACCATCCTCATGACCGAAGCCACCCACGAAGGCGCAAATCCCATCTTGATCATGATAGCTTTCAAATAATTCCATTCAACTCGGTCGTATGCCTTCATCATATCCAACTTAACAGCATAAAATCTGTCGCATTTAGCTTTGTTCCTCTTCATAAAATGTAAACATTCATAAGCAGTAATGATATTGTATGTGATTAGCCGACCGGGGACGAAAGCAGACTGCTCTTCAGAGATAATATCAGAGAGTATCTTTTTCAGTCTGTTAGATAGGACCTTCGAAGCAATTTTATAAAGTACATTGCACAAACTAATCGGTCTGAATTGAGCAAGATTAGTGGGGTCCTTTACCTTTGGAATCAAAACAAGAAATGTCTCATTAATCACCTCAGGACTCTCGTCCCCACGTAGAATGCGAAGAACAACGTTGGTCACTTCCGTACCACACAGTTCCCCGTGCCTTTGGAAGAAATGTGCTGGATATCCATCAGGCCCAGGGGCCTTGGTAGGATACGTTTGAAATGTGATGACTGACTTGACTGCATGAAATCAAACACGGTGAAATTAAGGCCCAGTTTTTTTTGGCCGATTCTCCCAAAATCTTGAGAATCGACCCTCCATCCAGTTTCTTTCAGAATCTTAAACCCATATTTTTTTTGACAATCCTAGTTGTTTACATCCTAACTAGCTAGGATTGCAAAAAAAATGTGTTCAAGATTTTAGAAGAAGCTGAGGGAAGGCTCGATTCCCAAGATTCTAGAAAATCGGCCAAAAGAATTGGGCCTAAGGCTCACTCTTCGCGGTGCCAAAAGTATCATTTTTTTTATTCGGCCACCTCATCGTTGCATGTTGCAGCCATGTCTGGACAATTTTCTATAAATGGACGCCGCCGCTCATTTATCTGTTTTTATAAAACTAATCCTCAAAGTAGTGTACAATTAGCTACTTACTATCATAGTGTAAAAAAATCTTATATTTTGAGACGGACAAAGTAATTACTACCTTCTACCGGGTTTACTAGTCACCTCGTATTTTCGGTCATATTTTAGCAATAACTTTAACTAATAAATTGTAACTCATATGTAGCAAAAATCATATTATTGAAAACTACATTTGAATACAAATTAAACAATACATATTTTTATGGCACGCATTAATATTTTATTAGTGAAACATGTGATCAAAGTTTGATCCAAAATACAATCGGGACTAAAAAACCCCGGACGGAGGTAGTAATTAGTTGTGCTTTTTCCAAAGCTCTTTCAAGATGGTTCTTTTAGCCCCTAAGAGATAAGAGAAATATTTGATCGGAACCATCCATTCATCAAGGTATATTTGACCACACATAATATTATGGCAATTTATTGTCAAAAGGGAATTATTAAAATATTTCCCTCATGTCTTTTTATTTTAAGCTACTAAAAATAACATTCAATCCTCACACGTCTATGTTGTATTTACCATATGAAGACGCATAATTCCCCTGAAAAAAGATGGATAATTATAATGTTGTGAAATATGATACATATCCATGGGATCCTAAAAATTTGTATACACACTACAATCTACAAATGGCATTATTATAATTTGTCTAGATTACAACCTAATACTCATCACCATAATTAACAGTATGTGTACTCGCATTATTCTGAGAGAGGCAATATTAATTAGATGTACACATGCCATGCTAGGAACGTGTTTGACCTTTTATTGTGTGAGAAATACACTAAACTTTGTCCGTTATGCATTCTCTTCTCAAGGAAATAAAATGTGCAAGAACATTGGTACACATGGGTGCTTTGTTAAAGAAAAATATTGATGGTATTTTGTCTGCTTTTTTGCTATGATTTTGTCATTGGTATTCATTTACCATGCAAAAGAAAAAAAAACTAGTATTCATTTTTGGTGTTTTCTAGAAACAATTTCTATGCATTTTCTATTGTTTAGCTCCCAACCGACAAAATAAAACGTGCGTAAACATATATCACAGAACTTGACAAACTTCTTATTTCATTTGTTAGACATAATGATAAGGTACGTTCAGCAAAAGGAAATAGTTGGGAAAAAATCAGCTAAACAAATAATTGGCAAAAACATCTGGCGTTAATTGGATCTGTTATTTTTTCCTATGTATGCAAGGTTTTAAAGAAAGGGAATAAATTATAATAATTTATTTCCTTAATTATACCGCAACAATGTCTAACCCCCATCCCATTATCAATGGTCTATTACCTCCTATTACCTGTTGTATATATCAACCATTAGTTCATTAAAATTTAACAGTCCGTAATGCTCCGGACCACCTTAAAATTTTTCTAAAGAAATGTTGTGGCGCCGTTCAAGTAGCCCCATCCAGCGTTTTTCGCTCCCTAAAAATTCTCCTTAATCCATCATCTCAAGTGTATCCGATGATTAAATACAAACTCAAACACCTGTTGTATTGTTCTGCAAAGAAAACATGATGCACAGTACTAGCATGTGCCTACTGCCAGCCCACCTGCTTTCGCTCAGATTGGAAGCACCTCCAGCATGGGGCCTATCTTAGAATACGGTGATATACGGTCTTGAAGTGGGGGCTGCTAATTGCAATACGTCTAGCAACATAAATCCCCATGCTAGTTAAGCGGGTGGGATTCAGAGCTGCCTGCAGACCGGCCTCTGCAATGCTTTTTCGCCTGTCGACACACATTTTTCTTCCTAATAGCATCTCTATCCGACGCTCGCTGTAAAAACACCCGACCTGTATAATTCCGACGAGTATATGGATTTGACTTTTTTTGACCTGACCAGACCCTGTATAGGCCACCCATGGCAGTATATATATGGGTCCACTGCCGCTATACAGGGCGAAACCATATTTCCCCGTCATCATAATCCTTTCTTTCCTGTTCGATTCTTGTTGCTGGCAACCCAAATCCGCCGCACCACTCCGCTACCGCACACAGATTCGCCACCATGTGGCGCGATATGTGGAGCTCCGGCTGTGACGCTGACGGAGGCTAGGACCCCGAGCAGAAGCGTGATACGCCTCCATCGTATCTCTATATTTTTATTATTTCATGTCAATATTATACAATTTTCACATACTTTTGGCAACAACTTATATAATTTTATTGGACTAACATATTGATCCAGTGCCCAGTGCCAGTTCCTGTTTATTGCATGTTTTTTATTTCGTGGAATGTTCATATCAAACAAAGTCCAAATGCGATAAAAATATACGAAGAATTATTTTGGAATATATGTGATTTTTAGGAGGTGGAATCAACGCAAACGAAGGCCCACGGCCTCCACCACCCATTAGGGCGCGCCCAGGTGTCTCGTGGCCTCCCCGTAAGTCGGTTGGGGCCCTTCTTCGGGCGCAAGAAACATAATTTATGGGGAAAAATCGTGTAAAAATTTCAGCTCAATCGGAGTTACGGATCTCCGGGGATTTAAGAAATGGTGAAGGGCCAAAAAACATGAACGCGGAACAGAAGAGAACAGATGGATAGATCCAATCTAGGAGGGGCTCCTGCCCCCTCCGCCGACATGGCAACCATGGACCAGAGGGGGAACTTTCCTCCCATCTAGGGGGAGGCCAAGGAAAAAGAAGAAGGAGGGGGCTCTCTCCTCCTCTCTCCCGATGGCGCCGAAACACCGCCGAGGCAATCATCGTGTGACGGCGATCTACTCCAACAACTCCGTCATCTTCACCAATATCTTCATCACCTCCCCCCATCTATATTGAGCGGTCCATCTTCTGCAACCCGTTGTACCCTCTACTTGAACATGGTGTTTTATGCTTCATATTATTATCCAATGATATGTTGCCATCCTATGATGTTTGAGTAGATTTTTGTTGTCCTACCGGTAATTGGTGAATTGCTATGATTGGTTTAATTTGCTTGTGGTTATATTGCTGTCCTTTGGTGCCCATCATATGAGCGTGTGTGTGGATCACACCATAGGGCCTGGTAGTTGTATGTTGATAGGATATGCATTGGAGGGCAAGGATGACAGAAGCTTCTTCCTACCATAGAAATTGATGCATACGGGATCGAAGGGGGACCAATATATATATCTTAATACTATGGTTGGGTTTTACCTTAATGAATGTTAGTAGCTGCGGATGCTTGCTAATAGTTTCAATCATAAGTGCATAGAGTTCCAGGTAAGGGATGACATGCCAGCAGTGGTCTCTCCCATATAAAAACTTGCTATTGGTCTAGTAACGTAGTCAATTTCTAAGGGATAATTCCGCAAATCCTACCACTACCAATCCACACTCGTTATACTAAGTTAATCGTTTCTTTATCTAAACAACGCCTAACTTTTTATTTTCACGTTCTTTATTATCTTGCAAACCTATCCTACCACACCTACAAAGTACTTCTAATTTTATTCTTGTTCTAGGTAAAGCAAACGTTAAGCGTGCGTAGAGTTGTATCGGTGGTCGATAGAACTTGAGGGAATATTTGTTTTACCTTTAGCTCCTTGTCGGGTTCGACAGTCTTATTTATCGAAAAGGGCTACAAACGATCCCCTATACTTGTGGGTTATCAAGACCTTTTTTCTGGCGCCGTTGATGGGGAGCAATAGCGTGTGGTGAATGTTCTCGTATCTGCTTGTTTGCTTTATCACTAAGTAATTTTTATTTTTTGCCCTTGTTTTCTATCTTTAGTTATGGGTAGAAAATGCAAAATACCGAAAAAATTAGTTGTACCTGTTAAACCAATGGTTGAAGAACCACCCAAAATCTATCATACTGTTGAAGCTTTCTACTTGGATCATTTTCGATCCCTTTGTGCTCGTGCTAAAAACCCCAACTAGCTTAGTTGAGGGCAAATCATTAGATGAGCATGCTCATTTTGTGCGACACCGCTTATCTCAAAAAGGAAAACTTTTGTGGTATCATATTAATAATTTGTATTGGTATGCTTTGAATTTATGCGAAATATATGATTTTCCTTGTTGTTATGAAGACCTTAAGAAACACCTTCCCTACCAATGTGAGTTTAGTAATAATGAAATCTTATCTTCTTATGCCAAGGGTGTTTATAATTACTGTGATGTTGAACAAATTAGGGCCGTCTCCAGAAATATGAGGCCCCTGTGCGAAATACAATTGTTGCCCTAAAAATTCTAGAATACTTGAATTTTAAGAAAAGAAATTTGAATAAATTCAAACACTGCATAAATTACAGGCTAGTCGAGATAATACAACAAAAATAGACGACCTGAATGTTAAACAAGCAACTATCTTGGAAATCTCGGTGTGTGTCAACTTGATCAACTAACCAACTTTATATATTCCTTAAAAAAGTTGATTGATGAATTGATGCATATGCACACAATATACTCACTAATATAATTATTCAATAGCGCAAAATAGTCTAAATTAAATAAGGATTTAATTTGAGCACACCTGTTAGATAGATCGATGATGCCCTTGCCTTGGTCTTGCGCACTTGGCTACCTGCTGCTTCAACTTGTGTGTTTTGATTTGCTACGACTTTCCGAGTGACCGGCGGCAAGATGAATCATGGAATTAGTTCTTGATACGAGAAGGGCTACGAACTGAGCTGTGTCTCCGGGCAGGAAATGAAGAATCACTTTTGCAAAAACCAAAGGAACAAAGCAACAAAAAATGAGACAACACCACTAGCCTAGGTCTCCCTACGGCAACCGCGCACATCTGTCAATTCGTCTTGGGAAAGATCGATAGATTGATCGATGGATCGGTAGGCTGTGTAGATGGAACTAGGGCTCGGTTCGGGAGATGTTGGAGCAGGCCCAGTTCGAGGGAGCCCGCGATTAGCTGCGGAAAAAGGGCCCAAATCAAAACATATACAAAAATTGTCCCAAAACAGGGGGCCCCTAGAATTTGGGGGCCCTGTGCGGTCGCAAAGGCCCTTGGACGGCCCTGGAACAAATTGAAGATTTGTTGCTTTTAAGGATGCTTATGAAATTGCTTCTTTGATTGAAAAGTATGATGCTACTCTTTAGAAAACTGAAAATTTTGTTATACTTAAATATTGCTATGAAAACTATGCTTCTAATGCTTATGTTAAACCATATATTGAAGACTCCTCCGCTGTCCAAGAAGAGACTAACATTTTGTAGGAGTCTATGGAAGAAGAAATTGCTGAAATTGTGAGCTCATTAGATGAAAAAGATGAGGAGGAGAGTGAAGAACAAAAGGAGGAAGAGCAGATTGATCACCCCTGCCCACCTTCTAATGAGAGTGACTCTTCAACTCATACATTGTTTAATTTCCCTCCGTACTTATCGAAGGACGAATGCAATGATAATTGCTATGATCCCGTTAATTCATTTGAAATATCCCTTTTTGATGAAATTGATGCTTGCTATGCTTGTGGCCATGATGCCAATATGAATTATGCTTATGGAGATGAACTTGCTATAGGTCCTTATGTTAAGAATGACATTGTTGCTATTGCACCCATACATGATAGTTCCATTATCTTTTTGAATTCTCCAAACTACACTATACCGGAGAAGTTTGCTCTTATTAAGTATTATATTGATGGGTTGCGTTTTGCTACTACATCTGATGATTTTGATGAATATAATATGCATGTGCTTGCTGCTCCTACTTGCAATCATTGTGAGAGAGGAACTACATCTCAACCTCTCTATGTTCCAACACGATAAAATTGCAAGAAACTGCTTACCTATGCATTGGCATTTACTTGATGTGCATGAATTGTTCTTTTATGACATGCTGATGCACAGGAAGAGAGTTAGACTTCGTCATTGCATGATATATGTTGCTTTCTTCTCACTATTAGATTGCAAAATCATTGCTAATTAAAATTGGCTTTGATATACCTTGGGATCCGCGTGGATCAATTACTTGAGCACTTTATGCCTAGCTTAATGGCTTTAAAGAAAGCGCTGCTAGGGAGACAACCCGGAAGTTTTAGAGAGTCATTTTACTTTTGTTGTGTGCTTTTATAAAGTTCAAAAACAAAAAAAATAAAGGGGAACTTAAAAACTTTTTTCAGAAAGAGAAGTGATCGGAATGTTATATGCATCGGAGAATGAGGGTCGACCTTGAACACTTGTGTTCATGCTCATGGAAACAATGCAGAATTTTTCATGGAAGTTTCTCAAAAAAATAATTATCCCCTTGTACAAATCATTGTATCATAAAAATAATGTGCCAAAATTTGTCTTTAGGGTGATTAGATTGCTTGTTGGTACGTGCGGTGCAAAAACAGAAACTTTGGCTGTAGTGCGTGAATTTTCAATTTTTTTCTGGAACGTCAAAAGTTTCTGAAATTTTGACATAGTGTTGCTATGCAAAATGTTTATTTTTTCCTAATTTTTCAGAATTTTTGGAATTATAGAAGTATTGTCAAAGTTCAGATTACTACAAACTATCCTGTTTTTGACAGATTCTGTTTTTGATGCGTTGTTTTACTTGTTTTGATGAAACTATCGATTGTATCAGTGGTATAAGCCATGGAGTTTATAATATAGTAGCTACAATGCAAAAACAAAATATGAATGAGTTTTCAACAGTACTTTGTTGGATTTCGGGTTTCGGCAGACCCTCTAGGTTCGAACTCTGGGGTGCGCGCGGAGATCTAGCCTTCTACCTACCTACACCTCACCGCCTCGCTATGAACTAAGCAATCAAAGGAACAACACAAGAGACACAGAGTTTATACTGGTTTGGGCCACCACTGTGGTGTAATACCCTACTCTAGTGTGTGGTGTGGTGGATTGCCTCTTGGGCTGATGATGAACAATACAAGGGAGAACAGCCTCGCGAGGGTCTGTCCTTGGCTGGTGCGATGAACTACTAGGAGGAGTCCAGTCGCTCTCTCTACTGGTTTCCTGGTGAGGATCCCATCTCCCTCTATCTTGTGGTGGCTAGTCCTATTTATAGGCAAAGGCCCTGGGCCTCCTCCCAAATATTGAGCGGGAAGGGCGCCAACAATTGGCCATTTTGAAGGGGAACATCTAGTACACTTATCCTGACTAAAGTTGGTCCTCACCTGCTAAAGGCTCTGGTGGTGACGCCGGCTTGGGCTCCACGATGACCTCCATCCGGCCGTTCTGCTGGTCTTGGTCTTGTTGCACCAAAATGGATGCCTTTGCTTGATGCTCTTGCTTGCGCTTGCTCCCTTTGCACCAAAGAGGAAAGAAGGACACTGCACGGGCTGGCGCCCGCCTGGCGCCCTTGGTCATCATGGCTTGCGTCATGGGCACCTCGTGAGGTACCCCACCTTGATCTCTCCGCCTCCTCGCGAGCCAACCTGACGAGGCCGTGCCTGAGGAAGCCTCCTGTCGTCCGCCCCGCGAGGCTTGGCCCCTCGCGAGGGTCTTGAGCTCGTGCTGATGAAGATGGGACATGCTGGGCCGCCCCTTGACCCACGCCGCAGGCCGCAGGCAGGCAAGTCTGGGGACCCCCGTTCCCAGAACGCCGATAGTAGCCCCATGGCCCAAGGCGCGCCCGGACTTGGCTGGGTAGAGAGGTGAAGGGGTAAGTGCGAAGCGCCGCGGGCCCTAACAGCCTGCGGCCTCGGGCGCCGCGTGGTGGTTGATTGGACGTGGGCGGCTCTGCAACTGCGTGAATCGACAAAAGAGCGGCATCTGCCTAGGCTTTGCTTCCCTTGCTTCCTCCGGTCATTGCCCAGATCCCCTTTCTTGTGCTCTCCCTTCCCGCCTCCGAAATCTTCAGATCTACCTTGACCGCGCGCTCTAGCAAGACATGGCGCCTCGCCAGACCCCGGCTGAATCTTGGTACTCGCCCGCCTTGGACTCGCCAAACGTGTCAGAGGCGAGCCTTGCCCAGATGCGCCAGATGGTGGCGGCGCAAGGCATCGACGGGGCGAAGGTGTTCAAGGCCGGCTCCGCCCTTCCTGAGGCCCGAGGGAGCACCTTCTATCCACTCTTCGTAAGCGCCATTGCTGCCGGTCTGGTGCCTCCCTTTTAAGAGTTTTTCCTTTCTATCCTCCGCCATTACAACCTGCAAGCTCTGCATCTCCACCCCAACTTTGTTCTTATTCTGGCGATCTTCGCCTACTATTGTGAGGCTCACGTCGGAGTGCAGCCCTCAGTGGCCTTGCTGTGCCACTACTTCTCCCTCCGGCCCTCTCGTGGTGCCATCTTCGCGTGCGCGAGCTTTGTCGCGTATGGCGGCTCCAACGCCATCTCGAAGCCCGGGAAGAGGATTGAGGGCTTTAGGAGCAAATGGGTCATGGTAGATGCTAGGCGCATCCACCCTCGGCTGATTCTGCCCACGGGGCAGCCCACGAGCTCCGATGATTGGTCTCGCGCGGAACTCGTGGACCCCCGCGCGAAGCCGGTGTTGGAGAAGATGGACGCAGATCTGAGGCCGGGCAACATGTCGGTGGTGAAGCTGACTAGTGCGTCGCTCCTGAGGGAGTTCCTGGAGCACCAGGTGGCCCCGCTTCATAAGTACTCGCTTCCGCTGTGGAGGCCCCACCTGAGCCCCGCAGTCTTGGCCGACGAAGACCTGGCCGCGGTCCTCCAATCTCTGGTCGGAGGAGACGTGGCGAGGCTGGAGGGCGCCCCTGTGCCCCTGTTTCTTCGAGATGATTGGGAGAAGGTGGTGGACTCCATGCCCGTCTTCAATGGGGACGGGACCGTGCCCATGGAGGCTCCCAAGGACCCGGCGGCCCAGGCGACGGTGGACGTGTCCTCCGGCGACTCCAGCGAAGAGGAGGAAGAAGAGGAGCGGGAAGGGGAGCCTGACTCCGAGGCTACCGACGGGGAGTCAAGAGCGCCTCTCCCCTGGCGCAGGCCCCGCGCTCTCTGCCTCCCGCCGAGTGACGACGAGGATGATGACGAGCGGGGCGGCGGAAGCTTGCCCCCGATCTCGAAGAAGGCCAGGTCTGGGCTGGCCCCCCTCGGGTCTGCCCCGGCTCCGAGGCGATCCTCAGACGGGCCTCCTGCTTCCGAGCCTCTCGAGGCTGATCCTAGCAGCTGGCTCTCGGGCTTCAAGTATGGTCGGAGGTTTCTCAAGCTCGCGAGCGGCGACCAGTAAGTGCTTGATTCTTGTTTTATTCCTTGCTTTGTCGTTGAGGCTTGATGTCTGTATCTCTTGGCTAGGCTGGCGCCTGCGGCAAAGAAACTGAAGGGGGCTCCTGAGGCTCCATCCGGGGCAGCGCCTCTGCCCACGAAAGGAGGTGGCTGCAAGGCACAGGCCTCTCCTGCCCGGTCGTCCTGACGAGGCCTGGTGGAGCTGGCTGGGGCGAGCTTAGCCTCCATGGCCCAAGCGACTCCTGAAGTATCCTTGCCTGATGCCATCGCCACAGCTGTTGGGGTGCAGCAGGTCCTGCCTCAGGATGCTGTGGTTATGCTGCCGCCCTCTCCTCCTACTCCACCAACTGCTGTCTCTCCGACTCCTTTCACCATCCTGGACCGCGCCACTGCCGAACTGGGCCGACTGCGGCAGGATCTTCTGGGCGCCGACCCTCGCTTGGTGGCCGGGCGCTTGGAGCTGGCTTCTGGCTGGATTCGCTCTGATGCTTCGATTCGAGCGGCGTTGGTTCAGGCCTCGACGGCCTGCGACGAGGAGAAGCAGGTCATCCTCGGGGCTAAGGCCGCTCGAGACGCTACCTTGGGAGAGGCGGCTAATGCCCAAGGTCGCTGCAAGGCGCTGGAGAGCAAACTGGAGGGCCTGCGGGACCAGCTTGCCGAGGAGGTCCGCATCCGCCAAGAGAAGGAGGAAGACCTGAAGGCTCGCGAGGCGGCCATGAAGGACCGAGACGCCAAGCTTAAAAAGCGCCGTGACCGCCTGGGCGCACTGGAGCAGGAGTTGGAGGCGTGGAAGGCCGAGCTGGACGGCAAGGCGCGGATCCTTGCCGAGGACCGCGAGGCCTTCACGGAGACGAAGGTGAAGGTTCGCGCCCTGTTAAAGTCGCTCTACGACAACGGCCTGGAAAGCCCGCTGGCCGGCACCGAGGATGGCCCCACCAAGCTGCTCCCCTTCATGGTCTGTGCTCTTGAAGATGTCACCCTTGGCCTTGGCCCTACGGCTAAGGCCGAGGCGCGCGTCCTGTCTTCTGTAGCGCTGACGCGGGTCCTTACCCACGTCTTCCTTCGCGACCCCAACGTTGACCTCGACAGCCTGCTGGAGCCAGTGAGCGGTGAGCTTGCCGCTGCCGCTGCTGAGGCCGTGAAGGGTCATGCGGAGGCTCTGCTGTCGAAGTTCCGGGCCTTCAGCACCAAGCCGAAGCGAGGCGCTACCGGTCCTGCGGCTCCATGAGGCGAACCCGCTTCGCGCAGCTCCGCCGCCAACAAATGACTCCGTCGTGGCTCCTGTCTTGCTTTCAGCTTCTGCAACATGCATCATGCCTCGGGGAGGCATTTAAACTTGTGTTTGGTGTCGTGATAACAGTTATGGACTGTAATATTTGCTTTTGAATTCCTTGAAATTTGCGCTCTTCCTACTTGCTTATGTTCTACGCCGGTAGAGCCTGACCCCGCGCATACCTCAGCCGCTGTTAGCCCCGACCGGAAACCAGGACGGGACCAAGGAGTGAGGGGCTACGTGACAAGTTAGGCTCCTGAGTCGCGATGCTCAGGAGTCCCCCTTGGCGCACGAACAACAAGTAGGGAGGTGAGATGTGTGGGTGAATCTACCATTCTACGTCTGCAGAGCCCGGCCCCGCGCATACCTCAACCACCGTTAGCCTTTCGGAACTAAGGAGTGAGGGGCTACGTGACCAGTTAGGCTCCTGAGTCGCGATGCTCAGGAGCCCCCCTTGACGCTCAAATGGCCTTCGTACCTTGGCTCCGCTCGGGGAGAGACACGCGACGAACCAGGCCCGAGGGGCCTGGCTGGGTGGCGTACGTCTGGGCGTGACCCAGGTGCAGCCCCCGTGCCCAGCCCCCTCGCGCGGCACTCCCGAGGGGAGGCGTTGTGATGAGACCAGACACTGAGCTCTGGGCTCCCTAAGGTTGATGCGGCCAAGGGCCACCCTCAGTTGTTTATCACCAGCGCAGAGCATAGCGCTTCCGTATGTGTACGGGCATAGCCGCTCCTCGGCAGTGTCGTTAGCCAGCGCGGAGCATGGTGCTTCCACTGGTGCGTGGGAGGGGGCTCCCCTCCGGGAGGAGCCCCCGGGGCGTATACAGCCCCACCCTGACACGTGGCCGGCACGGTAGGGCATGAGGAGGTGTATCTGGGCACCCGTGAGCCAGCGCGGGACTCACGGGGCCCTACCTCAAGGCGGGTTGCGCCTGGCACTAGGCCTTAACTTATGATGTGTTCCTGCAAATTTGGCCAGATGCCGATGCTCTACGTCCTCGGGTCCCGGCCCTCGAGCTGGTCTCAGCCGTTGCTGGTTTGCCGGGGCGCGATACCGTGGGCAAAGCCAGAGGGTGAGGGCTGGAGAGCTGGTAGGAGCCCTAAGTCGAGATGCTTAGGTACCCCCCCTTTAACGTGCAAGCTTGGTTAGATGTCGACGCTCTACGTCCTCGGGTCCCGGCCCTCGAGCTGGTCTCA
>NC_041393.1:597529829-597572592 GCF_002162155.2 Triticum dicoccoides
AGTCGCGATGCTTAGGCACCCCCCCTTTAACGCGCAAGCTTGGTTAGATGTCGATGCTCTACGTCCTCGGGTCCCGGCCCTCGAGCTGGTCTCAGCCGTCACTGGTTTGCCGGGGCACGATGCCGTGGGCAAAGCCAGAGGGTGAGGGCTGGAGACCCGGTAAGAGCCCTGACTCGCGATGCTCAGGCACCCCCCCTTTAACGCGCAAGCTTCCGACATCAAGGAAGAAGAGGTGCCACAGACAGGCACCAAATAACAAGCATGATGGGTCGAATGCATGGCCCAAAAATAAATGCAAGAGGGATACACGTCGCCGGGTCTGACCCGAGCAACTTGGGGATGATGCAGCCCGAGGGGCGCCCCCAACAGAGTAAGCTAAGACCACGAGCAAAAGGGATACATGCCGCAGGGACGGACCCACGCGGCCTAGGAATGATGCAGCCCTGAGGGTGCTCCCAGCTGGAAACGAAACTTGAAAGATGTCACCTGATAGTGTTGACGACGAAGGGGTGTTGAAGTAGTAGACGTAGCGGGCTGCGGGAGCCGATCTTCACGAGCCCCCAGGCCCAGGAGCCTCGGGAGGCTCCGGAGGCGCTGGTGGCTCTTCGCGAACCGTCTCCATCTCCGCCAGGACTGCAGAACGCCTGGCCTCCTGAGCCTCCATGATGCTCCTCATGAGGCGCTGGTGCACCGCGGCCGCGTTCGGCAAGCCGTAGGGCATGCAAACGTAGCTGTGGCGTGGGCCTCCGCAGCGCCCCACACGTGAGGGCCAGAAGCGCTCCTGAGAGGCGACTCCGTTGAGCCCTGGGATGTCGATGCAGACGCGTAGCCCGCCATCCTCACCTGGATGGGGAGCTGTGGCGGGTAAGCGGCAGTTGCCACTCATGATTCTTGACTCCTGCAACTCCTGTGTGATCTGACTGATGAACTCCTAAGGGTTTGGCCCTCCTTGCTTTGCTCCTTCCTGAGGGAAATATGTTCTGAAACACGCCTCCAAGTGGTGCCCAAGCGCCTCCCTCGTGACCTTAGCAAGGTCGGTGGCCCTCTAGGTGGGAGCCCCCGAGCCCTGCTTGAGGAGGGCGCCGGGCGCGCCTCCTTATGCGACAGAAGGAGGTACCCCCTGAGCAGGCGTAGACCCTGAGGGGCCTGCCTCCTTAGGGGTCGGGCCTGGCGATGTCTTCTTCTTCTTGTGGGCGGTCTCAGGGAGCCTCCCGCTCCCGCAATCTGGGTCTTCAAGTGATGCAGCCTGAAAAGCTCGTTCCAGGGAACACACCGCGTCTATTTCTTCATAAGGCACCATGATGACTCCACCGCTTCCTGGCATTTTGAGGATGTTGTAGCCGTGATGAGTCACGACCATGAACTTGGCGAGAGCTGGGTAGCTGAGGATGGCGTTGTACGACAGGCAAATGTGGGCGACGTCGAAGTCAATGAGCTTGGTGCGGTAGTTGTCGCGCGCCCCGAAGGTGACAGGGAGGCGGACCTGCCCAATTGGAACCGTGGAGCCGTCGGTGACTCCGGAGATGGGCCTGGTTGGCTGGAGCTGATCGTAAGGCACTTGGAGATTGTTGAACATCCCGCCATCGATGAGGGTCCTGGTGACTTGCACATTGCTGATGACTGGGGAGCAAAGCATTGGGAGGACTCTGGCTGTGGCCGTGCACTTGAGCTGATCCACTGAGCTGAACGTGATGGCGCACGCTGACCACCTGAGGGGGTGCGTGGCTTCAAGCTTAGGGAGGACTGCATTCACTTCGCAGGCGAACTGCTTGAAGATGCGTTGAGAGGCTGGGGCTTGAGCTCTGCCCAGGATGCAGGCGATCGCGCGCGGCTCCTGTAAGCCCCCAGCCCCCTCGTCCTGATGATGGTCCTCATTTCTCCTTGGCTGCGGCGGCAATGGAGGGAGGCCTGCATTTCCTTGCGGGCGATCCTCGCGAGGCCGATCCCTCCAGTCTCCCTCGCGAGGCTGATCCTGCCAGCGATCCTCGCGAGGTTGGTCGCGCCACCCTTGGCGAGGGTCGCGGTCTTCCCAGCGTCCTGTGTTCCTTCCTCCCCCTCGGCCATAGCCGCGATCGTTGCGGTCAGGACGTCGGCCGACCCTTCCTTCTCGCATGGCTCGGAGCTCTTTGCATTCGTTGGTGTTGTGGGTGTGGAGGTCATGGTACACACAGTACCGGCTGCCCTTGAAAGACTCGGGCTGATCTCTGCCATGCTTGGTGTCTGGTTCTGCCGTGAGCATGGCAGCCCCCTTGCGCTTCACGTCCTTGGCCTTGGATTTCTTCTCTTCTGGGTCGGTGGCTGGCAGCTCGAGGAGGGAAAGGCGCCCTTCCTCAGCCCTGGCGCACTTGGTTGCCAAGTTGAACAGCTCCAAGGAAGTGCACAGATCTTCATGCATTGCCAGTTCCTCCTTCATCTTGACGTCACACACGCCGTCGGAGAAGGCTGAGATGATGGCCTCCTCGGTCATCTTGGGAATCTTGAGACGTGCGTTGTTGAAGCGCTGGATGTACTTCTGCAGGGTCTCCCCTGGTTGCTGCTTGATGCGGCGCATGTCGCTCATGGCAGGTGGCCGGTCGCGAGTACCTTGGAAGTTGGCGATGAAACGGGTGCGCATCTCGTCCGAGGAGGAGATCGTGCCTGGTGCCAGGTTCAGGAGCCAGGTGCGGGCCCCGTCCTTGAGTGCCATGGGAAACAGTTCGCCATGACCTTCTCGTCCCCGTTGGAGGCTTCGATGCCCAGCTCGTAGAGCTGGAGGAACTCCGCAGGGTCGGCGGTGCCGTCGTAGCGAGGAGGCAGGTCTGGCTTGAACTTGCGGGGCCACACGACACCGCGCAGCCCGGCGGTGTAGGCGCGACATCCTGCCGTGGCCACGGGAGGCCTCTGGTGACGGGGAGCTTGGTCTTGCGGGCCCCCATGCGCTGCAGCTGGGAGCAGCGTGGGGTCTTGGCGCGCTGGGACAGGAGCGTGGTCGTGACGGACCGGTGCAGGGAGCACTCGGGCAGCTTCTTGGGGGCGAGGAACCTCTTGGCAGCTCCGCTCTTGCTACGCTGGCGCCGGACGGGGTGGGTTCCGTCTAGGGGCCACGCGCCTTGGGGCCAGGGTGCCTTCTTGAGGAGGAGGCGGCTGAGGCGCCCCCGGAGCTTCATTGCCCGTGCAGGGCGGGGCGCGGTGCAGCGAGAAGGATGGCGCGGGGGAGCCCCCTGTGGCGTGGACGAGCTCGGCGACGCGGTTGAGCCACTCTTCATAGACGTCGTCGACTAGGCGGTAGCGCAGGAGCTCGTTTGCCGCGATGAGCGCAGCTCGAGCCTCCATGGCCGCGCGTGGTGCGCGGGACGAAGAGCCATCCGGGGCGAGCGAGGGAGTGGCAGTGCGGCCGTCTCACCTCATGGATGGATGCTGGGACGATGCTTGCTGCTCGTTCCCCGCCGGGCCGGTGGCGGTGTTGACGGCAGGCGACGGGGAACGATGGGGGTGGCCGCCGACGGGGGCCGTCTGGGCGATGCGGGAAGCGAGAGCGGCTCGGTGCTCGGCGCGGGCCCGACGAGCGTCTGACATGGACGCGATGGTCGGTGAAGAACAGGGCGGCGGAAGGCGAATTCCAGCGCACCCCTACCTGGCGCGCCAAATATCGGATTTCGGGTTCCGGCAGACCCTCTAGGTTCGAACTCTGGGGTGCGCGCGGAGATCTAGCCTTCTACCTACCTACAACTCACCGCCTCGCTATGAACTAAGCAATCAAAGGAACAACACAAGAGACATATAGTTTATACTGGTTCGGGCCACCACTGGTGTAATACCCTACTCCAATGTGTGGTGTGGTGGATTGCCTCTTGGGCTGATGATGAACAATACAAGGGAGAACAGCCTTGCGAGGGTCTGTCCTTGGCTGGTGCGATGAACTACTGGGGGGAGTCCAGTCGCTCTCTCTACTGGTTTCCTGGTGAGGATCCCATCTCCCTCTATCTTGTGGTGGCTAGTCCTATTTATAGGCAAAGGCCCTGGGCCTCCTCCCAAATATTAAGCGGGAAGGGCGCCAACAATTGGCCATTTTGAAGGGGAACATCTAGTACACTTATCCTGACTAAAGTTGGTCCTCGCCTGCTAAAGGCTCTGGTGATGACGCCGGCTTGGGCTCCACGATGACCTCCATCTGGCCGTTCTGCTGGTCTTGGTCTTGTTGCACTGAAATGGATGCCTTTGCTTGATGCTCTCGCCTGCGCTTGCTCCCTTTGCACCAAAGAGGAAAGAAGGACACTGCGCGGGCTGGCGCCCGCCTGGCGCCCTTGGTCGTCATGGCTTGTGTCATGGGCACCTCGTGAGGTACCCCGCCTCGATCTCTCTGCCTCCTCGCGAGCCAGCCTGATGAGGCCGTGCCTGAGGAAGCCTCTTGTCGTCCGCCCCGCGAGGCTTGGCCCCTCGCGAGGGTCTTGAGCTCGTGCTGATGAAGATGGGCCATGCTGGGCCGCCCCTTGAGCCACGCCACAGGCCACAGGCAGGCAAGTCTGGGGACCCCCGTTCCCAGAACGCCGACATACTTAAAGTAGCGGTTTGCCTTATTATACTAACGGATCTCACCGAGTTTTCTGTTAAGTTTTGTATGGGTGAAGTGTTGAAAGATCGAGGAGGTCTCGATATGAGAAGAAGGAGGAGAGGCAAAAGTTCAAGCTTGGGGATGCCCAAGGCACCCCAAGTAAATATCCAAGGAGACTTAAGCCTCTAAGCTTGGGGATGCCCCAGAAGGCATCCCATCTTTCTTCAACAAGTATCAGTATGTTTCAGTTTTTGTTTCGTTCATATGATATGCGTAAATCTTGGAGCGTCTTTTGTGTTTATTTTTCATTTTGTTTTATGCACCATGCTAGTATGAGATAGTCCATGGTTGATTTTTAGAATGCTCATTGCACTTCACTTATATCTTTTGAGTATGTCTTTATAGAATGCTTCATGTGCTTCACTTATATCATTTGAAGTTTGGATTGCCTGTTTCTCTTCACATAGAAAACCGTTATTTGTAGAATGCTCTTTTGCTTCACTTAATTTATTACTGCATGGTCTTTTGTAGAAAGAATTAAACTCTCATGCTTCACTTATATCTATTTAGAGAGTCAACAAGAATTGGTCGTTTGCATGGTTAGTCCTGAAATCCTACATAAAACTTGTGGATCACTGAATATGATGTGTTTGATTCCTTACAATAGTTTTGCGATATAGAGATGATAATATGTGGCAGGTACTAGTAAATGGTTGTGTTTAGTAGGAATATTGGTGTTAAGGTTTGTGATTCCCGAAGCATGCACATATAGTCTCTCATTATGCTATGAAGTTGGAGAATGATTTATTATTGATTGTCTTCCTTATGAGTGGCGGTCGGGGACGAGCGATGGTCTTTTCCTACCAATGTATCCCCCTAGGGGCATGCGTAGTAGTACTTTGCTTCGAGGGCTAATTAACTTTCGCAATAAGTATGTAAGTTCTTTATGACTAATGTGAGTCCATAGATTATACACACTCTTACCTTTCCTCAATCTGCTAGCCTCTATGGTACTGTGCATTGCCCTTTCTCACCTCAAGAGTCAGTGCAAACTTCGTAGGTGCATCCAAACCCCGTGATATGCCACGCTCTATCACACATAAGCCTTATTATATCTTCCTCAAAACAACCATCATACCTACCTATTATGACATTTCCATAGCCATTCCAAGATATATTGCCCTGCAACTTCCACCACTTTTGTTTTGATGACTTGAGCATTCATTGTCATATTGCTTTGCATGATCGTAAGACATCCAACATGATATTTCCATGACTTGTCCGGTTTTTTGATATCCTTGTTACACTAGATCATCGCATATCCTGATACACTGCCAGATACATTCATATTGATGTGGGCATCCGTGTCATAGCTGAGAGTTCCAAAACAACTACATGCTCATCTAATCATGCAAACAAGAAGCAGATTATTTGTGTTGGAAGAATCCCTATTGAGCTTGTTGCACTGGATGAAGTTAAGCCAACATTTAGAACTCCATGTGGTGTACACACGTTGTGGTAGGAAATATACGAGTCGGTTTGGTATAGGTGCAGTATACGTGAGTTAAGTCTTTGGTCTAGTACTTGTTACGTGGTTATCTTAGTCTCCTAGGTGATTAAGGCAGCCGGATAATTAATTAGTTAAAATCCTTGGTTAGTTTGAATAGGGGATAGAGTCTGTATCTATCTTGGGTGCTTTAGTCGGTTTGGTCAGACTGGTGTCGCCTATATAACAGGAAGGCTCCAGCCGTGTATCGAGTGGGAAGTTTTTGTTCTTATGAGATTGAAATAAACCAAAAAAGTTCCCAGTCGGGGGACACCATGTACTGCGTTTTTGCGACCTTTTGAGGGATCGACTACTGCTGCGTTGAGACTGGTGATCTTGCCGCAGATTGGTTTTTGTTCTTGTTAGATAATAGCAAGGGTTGAAATCTCTTTTACCTGATCATTTACTTTGAGTACGGTATTTTTCTAGTTATCATAGATTGTCCTGCTACTCTGTGAAGACTACAGTACTATGAAAGATCAGCCCGCGACACGCGCAAATTAGTGTCTCGCTAGTTCTGTGTTACATCAAGTGGTATTCAGAGCAAAGGTTGTTCACGGTACTGCGTTGATCAAGATGTCAACCTCGGTCAACAAGGATGGCGATGCAGCTGCTGATTCTGAGGAAGTTGTACGTCCAGTGTATGCGAATAATATTCCTCAAAATATTCGGGATGGTTTTGACCATACATGCAATTAGATCAAGCAATGTCATGATGCGCTTGGCAAAATGATAGATGTCCTGATCACTCGGTTTGATGGTTTAGCAGACATCATCAATATGCCAACGACGAATTCTGCACTACCACAGGCTGTTCCGGCTGCTCCACTGCATTATGCACCACCGGCTCGCGACGGACATGCCAGCGTGCATGATCGCCATTTGGCGGCACAACCTCATGCTGGAGATGATGGTCTCGATGATGGCGTTGTCCAGGTGGGGTACGTGCCAAGACCACGACACTATGAGACTCGTCCTGAAACTTCCGTTCGTGGCGGAGTGCATGACCGAGTTAGTCAAGGTGTGCATGTGCCTTTGGATGATGGAATTGGGCGCATAAAAATTTCAATACCTTCGTTCTCTGGCAAGTGCGAACCAGAAGGCTATTTGGAGTGGGAAATGCGTGTTGATTAGATTTTTGACACCCATCATTATAGCAAGGAGAAGAAAGTTCAACTTGTTGGAATTGAGTTCACCGGTTACGCGCTAATTTGGTGGAATCAAATTTGCCGGTCGCGACATTGTCCGACGACTTGGCGAGGGATGAAAGAATTCATGAGGCGACTTTTTTTCCTGAGCACTATAGAAGAGATATGTACAGCAAGTTGCAGCGGCTCTCTCAAGGTAATATCAGTGTAGATGAATATTACAAGGAGATAGAACTGCTTATGATGCATACACGGACAACGGAGGATCCGGAGGAGACTATGGCACGTTTCTTTAATGGGCTAAATTTTGAGGTGCAGGATCGTGTTGAGATGGTGGTCTACTACAACATACAAGATCTTGTGCACCAAGATGTGCGTGCGGAACAACAAATTAAGCGACGCCAAGTCAGCACAGTTCCCAGTACCACTTTGAACACATGGCTACGCTTGCAGCATAACAGTGAGGATGTCAGTCCTAGCTCCAGGGCGACAACATCAAATCGCTCTCATGGTTCTGTGCAAAAGGATGCTCCAAGCTTAGGACTGTCGAGGGTTAATTCTAGTGTGCAGTCGACCACACGTACTAGTGGCATAGAGTGTTTCAAGTGTGGAGGAAGGGGCCATATGAGGCATGAATGTCCTAATGAGAAAAGAGTATCGCTCACAAGAGATGGCTATGCATCTGCGAGTGATGAAGAGGCAATTTCCGACACTTCTAGTGAAAAATTTGAAGATGCTGAAAAGGTGACTGCTAGTTTTGAAGCTACCGAATCATATCCGTCTTTGATGGTGCAGCGAGTGCAAGAGTATTGCATTGAGGATAAGGGCCAACGTTGGAATATTTTTCAAACTCAATGCCAAATCAACAACACCAATTGTAAGTTGATCATAGATGGAGTAAGCTACACCAATGCGGTCAGCAAGGGATTTTTGGAAGCTTTGGGGTTACCTGCATGGAAGCACCCATAGCCACACTGCATCGAGTGGTTATATCAGTCCGGCAGACTAAAAATTACTCAGAAGGTGTGTCTCAATTTTTTTCGTTGGTGACTATACCGACATAGTGATTTGTGATGTTTTGCCGATGGATGCATGTCACTTGTTGCTGGGGAGACCTTGGCAATATGATCATCACGCCACACATGATGGAAGGTCCAACACTTATTCATTTTGAAATGCCGGAAGACAATATTTGCTACAACCAGTGTTTGCTAATGCTATTAAGGAGGATGATATTATTTCAGTAAAGAAGAAGGTCTCTAAAACCACCACACAGCCGAGGATGGCTTCGTTCCAAGGAGGATGGGATGATGTGCGCATCCGTGTCATAGCTGAGAGTTCTAAAACAACTACATGCTCATCTGATCATGCAAACAAGAAGCAGATTATTTGTGTTGGAAGAATCCCTATTGAGCTTGTTGCACCGGATGAAGTTAAGCCAACATTTAGAACTCCATGTGTTGTACACACGTTGTGGTAGGAAATATACGAGTCAAGTTTGATTCGGTTTGGTATAGGTGCAGTATACGTGAGTCAAGTCTTTGGTCTAGTACTAGTTACGTGGTTATCTTAGTATCCTAGGTTATTAAGGCGGCCGAATAATTAATTAGTTACTAGTAGAACGCCCATGCGTTGCCACGGGCATTTCAAATTTTCCTACTTACATGTATAAATATAATGCATGTAATTTTGTGCATGTATAGGAAAACATAGCCCGCAACCATTGAAAAGCAATTGAAATCCACTTCACCTGCAATATATTTTGATTAAAAAATGTATTTCAATTATGTATATGTATAGATAATGATTCAACTAAGAATATGTTACAAACTAAGATCTATTTGATGTGCTTAACATATCCCCGTCATTCTCGTACACCGAAATACGCACACAACCTGGCCACCTCCTAAACGTAGCCGCCACCGGAGCTCGGGTTTCTTATGCCTCCCATAGGAGCCGCCACCGGTCTGCGGCGTCCTCTGTGGCCTTAGGGCCATGGAGGCGCTGTGGATCCCCACTCGTGCCAATGGGAGGGCTTCGTTTTTTCATGTTTTTAGTTTTATTAGGGTTTGTATCCTACTCAGAGAGGCAAGGACGAGGCAGCTCTTTGATGATGGAATAAGGTTCTCTCCGCCTACTGATGTGACTGTTGTTGAGGGTCCTGTCGGTGCCAAAACCGGCGGATCTCGGGTAGGGGGTCCCAAACTGTGCGTCTAGGCGGATGGTAATAGGAGACAAGGGACACGATGTTTTACCCAGGTTCGGGCCCTCTTGATGGAGGTAAAACCCTACGTCCTGCTTGATTAATATTGATGATGTGGGTATTACAAGAGTAGATCTACCACAAGATCAGGGAGGCTAAACCCTAGAAGCTAGCCTATGGTATGATTGTTGTTCGTCCTATGGACTAAAACCATCCGGTTTATATAGACACCGGAGAGGGCTAGGGTTACACAGAGTCGGTTACAATGGTAGGAGATCTACATATCCGTATCGCCAAGCTTGCCTTCCACGCCAAGGAAAGTCCCATCCGGACACGGGACGAAGTCTTCAATCTTGTATCTTCATAGTCTTGGAGTCTGACCGATGATGATAGTTCGGCTATCCGGACACCCCCTAGTCCAGGACTCCCTCAGTAGCCCCTGAACCAGGCTTCAACGACGACGAGTCCGGCGCGCATATTGTCTTCGGCATTGCAAGGTGGGTTCCTCCTCTGAATAATTTTTAGAAGATTGTGAACACCAGGATAGTGTCCGGCTCTGCAAAATAAATTCCACATTCCACCGTAGAGAGAATAGTATTTACACAAGTTCAATCTGCTGACATATTTCGTGGCGTGACGTCACACCACAACCAAGCCTTTACTTGAATCGTTGTTATACCACCTCAGGCATTTAGCGAAGCGGTTTCCTTGGCACGCCTTGTCGAAGCAGAGATCATGTTCCCCTTATTCCGGGATTCCCATCAATACGGACGCGGGTAACCCAACCGCGCCATTGATTGCGGCGCTTGGGAGCAAAGCGAGTTTTACCAGGCCGGTGGGGACGCATAGTTTCGTCCGCCCATATATAAGGGGATAAGGATCCACCTTTTTACCTACGCCTTCTTCCTCCTTTGCTTATCCATCTCCGCGCACTCGAGCTCCAGCACCCAAGTCCGCACATCTCACCTCAACCTTCTCCAACTATGTCCGGAGCGGGAGGCAAGTGGATGGCCTCCTCCGTTACGGAGGGGCACATCAAGAAGCTGCGCAGCGCCGGATATCTGTCCAGCGACATCGCGCACCGGCTCCCCGACGAGGGGCAGCTCATCCCCACCCCCGAGCCCCATGAGAGGTGGTATTCCTTCCTCATTTCCTCCGCGGACTGGGCTTCCCACTTCACCCCTTTGTCCGGGGGATCATGTTCTACTACGGCCTGGATTTCCATGATCTGGCCCCGAATTTCATCCTCAACATCTCGGCCTTTATCGTCGTGTGTGAGGCCTTCCTCTGCATCTAGCCCCACTTCGGCTTGTGGCTCAAGACCTTCAATGTCAAGCCGAAGGTAGTGAAGGGCAACCAAGCGGAGTGCGGAGGCGCCATGGTGGGCAAGATGCCCAACGTTACTTGGCTTGAGGGCGCCTTCGTGGAAACCATCAAGGGGTGGCAATCGGGGTGGTTCTACATCACCGAGTCGCACGACCCTAAATGGGCAGCGGCCCCCGAATTCAGATCTGGCATCCCCACACGGCTCACCTCTTGGAAAGAGAGTGGCCTGACCTGGGGCGATTCGGAGGAGCTGACCGGACTCCAAGCCTGCGTCCAAAATCTAGTGAACAAGAAGCTCAAGCTTGTCAACGTAGTCCAGGTCATGCTCATCCGCCGGATTCTCTCGTGCCAACAACGGGCCTTCCAATTGTGGGAGTTTGATCCGGCCCATCACCGAACCTTGAGCAGGCTCTTCGACACTACATACGGAGATGCCTGGAAGGTGCTGTTTAAGGGCGCCGAGGCTCCCGCATCCGCTACCGAAGATCGCGGATTCAGCTCGCAGTGCCAGGCTAGCGAGTTAAGCGATTCTACCCTTTACGGGACACTTGTTTTCCATAGTTTGACTCTATGCGGGATCTAAACTCCCTCTCCTTTGACAGGACTGACTGAAGAAGGCCGAGCGGACGAACTGTCCGACCCCTTTGCCAGAAGACCCAGCGGACGCCCGCTTAACGGGGCTGCTGGTTCCGGCACCCCACGTGGTGCCGGAGAAGAAGGCCAAGAAGAAGGCCACGGGCACTCAAAAGAGTTCCCGTTTTCAGGTGTTATCGGACTCATCGTCCGATGACTCCGAGGCGGACTCCTCCCACGAGGACGAGGAGGAGAAGAAAGAGGCCTCTCCCCCAGCGGGGGGAGGGAAGAAAAGGAAGGCCTCCCCAATGGGGGAGGCCGAAGGGTCCAAGAAGGGAATGACTCTTCCCCCAGACTGTTCCACCAACGCCGGTGACGACGACGAGGATTGGCCTTCAAGGGCCAAGCCCCTGGCGAGATCGTAAGTATCCGGACTTCCGAATAACTTCATGATTTTTCTTTTCGCCACATGATGTCTTTCTAATGCCGCATACAACCCTGCAGTCCGCCCAAGGACGATCTTCCCGCTTCGTCGAGCGGGTCCTTGGGTACGTCGGATGTGAAAGTACTTCACTTCCAACCGCCTCCACCCCCTATGACGCCAACGACGCCGAGGTGGGATCCCAGAGAGGGACCCACCCGGAGGAGGAGGCCCCGGAGGTGCCACAGGGCAACCTCCCGGACTTCGTATCGGACTCCGCACCGGAACCTGCAGTGGTTTCGGAGTCCGGCAGGCGGCCCCTTCGTAAGAAGGGCAAGACCGTGATGCCAGCAGCCTCCGTCCAACTGGAGGCGCCGGATAACTTGCTGGAGGCGCTCAACGGCGCTTCCATCAAGGAGGAACACCGCACTGTCATGAGTGCGGTGATTCAGAAGGTTCAGCTCGCCAAAAGCGGGCTGATCGAAGCCTGCAGCAACCTTCTAACAGGCTTTGAGGTAAGAATATTAATATATGTAAAATAGTACCGCATAGACAATAGCCCCTGATGCTCGGTTCGGTGTTCGGAAAGAAAAGCCAGACTGAGGATCTAAAAAGATATACGCAGGAGTCTTAAAAAATATGTCAATATGGGATTGTAGGCTGCGATGCTGACCTCTGCCGCACTGACTGCGGAGGTCGATGCTTTGAAGCAAAGCCTCGAGCGGTCCGAGAACGAGCTCGGCCGTGCCAAGAAGCAGCTCGAGGACGAGGAAGGTGAGTAACACCTTATTAAAGTTGTACCTTACAGAAAAGGATTTGGTTGCAAGAGAAATGACAAGGATAACGTGGGTACTTCAGGGGCCACGAACGAGGTGGCGACCCTGAAGGGGGCGGTGTCCACGGCCGAATGTAATGCGACCATGGAGCGTGCTGGGCGAGAGAAGCAGGAGGCGCGGGTGGCGGAGGTACAGCAAGAGCTCTAGGATCTCGTGGAAAAGCATGAGAGTTTGGAGCGCGACTCGAAGACTCGAGAGTCCGAGCTTGCATCGGCTCTTGAGAGTGCCAAAGCTGCTAAGGCCGAAGCCCACAAGGCCCTTCAAGAAATCGAGGCGTTGAAGAAAATAGCAGCGGGTAAGGCATTTTTCATGCAAAGCAAGCATGTGAATGTGAATTACCTGTTACTTACCCGAATTCGGAGCTCTCCAGGAGCGTTCGCAGATCTGCCCCGCGGCGTGTCCGATGCTGCCGCTTTCTACAGGGCCGAGGAGGGGAGCCGACGGAGAAGGTCTTCTGGTCTCAGTATGCTGAGGCCGGACATCCAGTGCCCCTTAGCGACCAGCTGAAGCAGCTGGTCGAGCTCCACAAGGTGGCCGAACAGGCAATGAAGGGCCTCATAGTTCGGCTGTAGCCCAAGGAGGCCATGCCTGGGAGCTACTTCAGCCTGGTGCGGTGACTGGTGGATGCTTGTCCATGGGTTGAGGTTATCAAGCAATCCGCCTGTATTGAAGGTGCCCGTCGGGCCCTTGCCCGTGCTAAGGTGCACTGGGGCAAGATGGATGCTGAGAAGCTTGTGACGGACGCGCCACCGCCGGGCAAGGAGTATCGCACACCCGAGATGTATTACAAGGGTGTCCTGAAGGGTGCCCGCATTATTGCGGGTGAGTGCTCCAAAAATGTAATATTTGAGTAGACTCGCATTTCGTTATCCTGTGCGCTGAAAATTTTGTTCATATGCGCTAAGCAACGCTTGTTGATTTAAAATATTACCTTCTGTGCGGCTGTTTATCAAATCTGAGAGATGGCAACTCGTCGGCTTCAGCCCCCATGCCACGAGTGCTGGGGTGTTCGGGATAAATTTGAGCACTCTTGTTCCCATATTTGGGTCCATCTAGAGAGGCGCTCAACACAACGAACGAGGCAACCGGACTTATAATGCTTGAACACTCTCACTTAGCCATAGAATTCTATAATTTTAAATTTCTGCGAAGCCCCTAGTGTTCGGAAGGCCGAATTTGGGGTGCTATCCACGCCTGGGCCAGACAAAGCCGGTTCCTCGCTCTAAGCGGCATAAGTCTTTAGGGACTCGAAAAAACCTCTCGAACAGCGACCGGCTCTAGCCTTATCATGACGGTCAGTTTTAGCTTTCTCCACTGAGGTGCTCGCCCAGCTCAACTGGGGTGCAATCGCAGTGGTCCTCCCAGTGCTACCTTAGCCGATACAACGGAACGTAAGGTACCAAAACATGGGAGCCGGCAAACCCAACTATTGACCCAAGACATGATTCGGAGCCGATGCATATAATGCTATAAGTTCGGGGTGCCTCACTTGTCAAAGTGTTCGGACTTATCACACCATAATGTGGGGAACTTAAGCCCCTGGTGTATTTAGCCGTACCAAAGTGTACGGATGCGACATGTCATAAATGAACATATGTATAAGAAAGGAATGCAATTATAAGCAAAAAGGTGCTGCATTGTTTATTTAAGTAATACTGCCATGAATGCAGAACGATACAAATAGTGCGGTAAGCAAGGGATGGGACTATTAAACATGTCCCCCTCCAGGGGTAGGCTGCGGAATGGTGTATAAAATAGATTTAATGCTCGTAATGGAGACCACCTGAATATTCGTCGTAGCCTTTCTCCTCCCTTGGCTGTTGCATCGTGAGTTCGGCCGGTCTACTGCCGGACAGGGCCTCTGGTGAACGGAGTCCTGTGGGTAAGAAAGAAAAAGATAAGAAAAGAATGACACACTTGGGAGCCCCTGGTGTGGTTAAGCCGCATTCTAGGCCTGTCGTGGTCGTGCCCCTCCCCCTATGCCCATGGTATCTCCAGAGCGTAATGATGTACGCGAAGGACCGGTCTTGCAATTTTGCGAGGGCTGGGGTTGGGGCCGCATTGCTACGCGTGCTCGGAACGTGCTAGGTGGTCTTGTTGTGGGTTACTCCGGGCATGTTTAGCCGTGTCCGGTCGCTTAACGACCAGACTCGAGAATTGCCTTAAGAGGCTGCATTGTACTTCTGCCGCGAGAGCCGCTGTATGTTCCTCCGTTCGAAGGGAGCGTTCAGTGTTTCCATTGACCGTGATGACTCCTCGAGGGCCTGGCATCTTGAGCTTGAGGTATGCGTAGTGCGGCACCGGGTTGAACTTTGCAAATGCGGTCCGTCCGAGCAGAGCATGATAGTCGCTACGGAACGGAACTATGTCGAAGATTAACTCCTCGCTTCGGAAGTTATCCGGGGATCCGAAGACCACTTCCAGTGTAACTGAGCCTGTACAATTGGCCTCTACACCTGGTATGACGCCTTTGAAGGTCGTCTTTGTGGGTTTAATCCTTGAGGGGTCTATGCCCATCTTGCACACTATGTCCTGATAAAGCAGGTTTAGGCTGTTGCCGCCGTCCATCAGGACTCTGGTGAGGTGAAATACATCGATGATTGGGTCTAAAACCAATGCGGCGAATCCGCCATGGCGGATGCTTGTGGGGTGGTCCCTTCGATCAAAAGTGATCGGGCAGGAGGACCATGGGTTGAATTTCGGGGCGACTGGCTCCATCGCGTATACGTCCCTGAGTGCACGCTTCCGCTTCCTCTTGGGTATGTGGGTTGCGTATATCATGTTCACCGTCCGCACTTGTGGGGGGAAACCCTTCTGTCCTCTATTGTTTGGCGGTCGGGTCTCTTCTTCGTTATCGCTATGCAGCCCCTTGCCATTGTTTTCGGCAATTAGCTTACCTGCCTGCTTGAATACCCAACAGTCCCTGTTGGTGTGGTTGGCTGGCTTTTTGGGGGTGCCATGTATCTGGCACGAGCGATCGAGTATTCGGTCCAAATTGGACGGACCTGGAGTAGTTCTTTTGAATGGCTTTTTCTGCTGACCGGGTTTGGAGCCTCTGAATCCGGCATTGACTGCCGTATCCTCATTATTGTCGCCGTTAATGCGGCGTTTGTTCTTGTTGCGACGCGACCTTCCGTTGCGGTCCTTGGTATCCAGACTGCCAGAATTTTTGCTGAGGTTGTTGCTGCGGGCTAGCCAGCTGTCCTCTCCCGCGCAGAAGCGGGTCATGAGTGATGTGAGGGCTGCCATGGATTTCGGCTTTTCCTGTCCCAGGTGCCGGGCAAGCCACTCGTCACGGATGTTATGTTTGAAGGCTGCGAGGGCCTCCGCATCCGGACAGTGTCCAGAATTGTCTGGCCGATTCGTCTGGCTGTTGAATTATGTGGCTTAGGTCATCAGCGTCTGGTGGTCGCACATACGTGCACTGGAAGTTATCAAGGAATGCGGCTTCCAGGTCCTCCCAACACCCAATTGATTCTGCTGGCAAGCTGTTAAGGCAATGCCGACTGGTCCTTTAAGCTTGAGTGGGAGGTATTTGATGGCGTGAAGATCGTCACCGCGGGCCATGTGGATATGAAGGAGATAGTCTTTGATCCAAACCACGGGGTCTGTTGTGCCATCATAGGATTCAATATTCATGGGTTTAAACCCTTCGGGGATTTGATGATCCATTACTTCATCTGTGAAGCATAGTGGGTGTGCGGCGCCTCTGTATTGGGCTATATCACGATGGAGCTCAAGCGAGCTTTGTCTACTGTGTTCGGCCCGGCCGGACTTGCTGTGTCCGGCGCGACGGTTGTCGTCACGTATCATGGGGCACGCACGCGATCCGTAGATCGATCTTGATTGTCTTGCCTTATCCTCCAATATATCTCGCAAGTCCGGAGCATTCCCCTGTGGCCTTGTGCTTTTCGAGCGATGTCGGGGTACGGTTCTAGTGGAGGGCCTAGAGGCCTCTCTGTCGCGGCCACGAGGTGGTCGGTCAGCCGTATTGTGTGCTGGTGATGGAGGTTTATATGCCTCCTCCTCTAATCGGGGGAGCAACTTGCGTTTGGGGTAGCTTTTGGAGGGACGTTCGAGCTCATGCTCTTCGGCCGCAAGGACTTCAGTCCATCTGTCGGCTAGCAGATCTTGATCAGCTCTAAGCTGTTGCTGCTTTTTCTTGAGGCTGTTTGTCGTGGCCATAAGTCTGCGTTTAAAATGCTCTTGTTCGATGGGATCCTCAGGCACGACAAATTTGTCATCGTCGAGGCTGGCCTCGTCTCCGGAGGGAGGCATGTAATTATCATCCTCTACCTCTTCGTCTGCCGCTCTCTCATGAGGGCTGGCTTCTCCGTCCTCCTGCGCTGAATCTTGCTGGAGGGGGTTGTCTTCGGCACTGTCTGGGGTATTATTATCTCCGGTGCCGGAATCTCCATTCTTGCTGTGGCGGGATTTAGAGCGGCGCCGCTGACGCCGACGCTTGGGCTGTTTCTTGGAGGGGTCTTCCTCCGCTGTTCCCTCGCCATTCCCATCCTTTGGGATATCCACCATGTATATGTCATATGACGAGGTGGCTTTCTAGTGCCCAGTAGGCGCTGGTTCTTGGTCGTCTCCAGCATCGTCGTCCATACCGTCGATGTCTTCGCAGTCGAAGTCTAGCATGTCGGTTAAATCGTCGACAGTGGCTACTAAGTGGGTGGTGGGTGGGCCTTGAATTTCTTCGTCATCCGCATCCCAACCGTCCTGACCACAGTCCGGCCAGGGCTCTCCTGATAACGAGAGATACTTTAGCGAATTCAGGATGTCGCCGAAAGGTGAGTGTTGAAAGACGTCCGCAGCGGTGAACTCCATGGTCGGCGCCCAATCGGATTCGATTGGAGGGGGCGTAGGAGGTTCGGAGTCCGGCACCTCAGAGTCACTAGCTTCACAAGGGACAAGGTCAGTATTCGACTCTATCACCATAGAGGTTGCAGCTCCCGAGGCGGTGTCTAACCACCCGTCCTCGATCTGCACAGCCGGCTCCGAATTGAGGGTCGGAGCGGACTCGTGTGCGGCCTCTAGGGCACTGTCCGGCAGCAAAGCTAAATCATGCCCATCGTGACAGTGCGGCGCGCTCGGTTGTGGCTCGAATCCATCGAAGATCAAGTCTCCGCGGATGTCAGCCATGAAGTTCAGATTTCCAAATCTTACCTGACGGCCAGGGGCGTAGCTTTCAATCTGCTCCAGATGGCTAAACGAATTGGCCCGCAGTGTAAAGCCACCGAATACAAAGATCTGTCCGGGGAGAAAAGTCTCACCCTGGACCGCGTCGTTGTTGATGATCGAAGGAGCCATCGAGCCTATCGGTGATGATACAGAGGAACTCTCAATGAAAGCACCAATGTCGGTGTCAAAACCGGCGGATCTCGGGTAGGGGGTCCCGAACTGTGCGTCTAGGCGGATGGTAACAGGAGACAAGGGACACGATGTTTTACCCAGGTTCGGGCCCTCTTGATGGAGGTAAAACCCTACGTCCTGCTTGATTAATATTGATGATGTGGGTATTACAAGAGTAGATCTACCATGAGATCAAGGAGGCTAAACCCTAGAAGCTAGCCTATGGTATGATTGTTGTTCATCCTATGGACTAAAACCATCCGGTTTATATAGACACCGAAGAGGGCTAGGGTTACACAGAGTCGGTTACAATGGTAGGAGATCTACATATCTGTATCGCCAAGCTTGCCTTCCACGCCAAGGAAAGTCCCATCCAGACATGGGACGAAGTCTTCAATCTTGTATCTTCATAGTCTTGGAGTCCGGCCGATGATGATAGTTCGGCTATCCGGACACCCCCTAGTCCAGGACTCCCTTAGGTCTAATGCTAAATAAAGAAATATCTCCTCGGAATGGCAGAATATCTTCTTTAAAAAATAGGTTAGTCCCATCTGCTATTGCTTGAAGCAGGCCCGGGGGCCAGCAGGACTAATAGGATTTTGTATTGACGCAAATATTTCTTTTTCTAAGCATACAATTACGAGTACCTCTAGGTTTTATTAGCGGAGAAGAAGCAGTAATTTGGGGCTTATCGGGACCGATGTTATGAGCTTCTGGAATACAATGGAATCTTCATAAAGTAGATCCTTATGATTCTTACAACCAATGTGATTGGAAAGTCCGATGGCAAAAAGAAGGGGATTGGTTATCTCGCTATTTAGTATGTTGGTGAAATGAGAAAATCCATCAAATTAATTCAACAAGCTGTAGAAAAAATATATTCCCGGAGCCCCTGTTCTGGCGGTGCTTCTAACATCGTTGGATGGCATGTGGAGGTTTATCTTCAACGGATCTCGTGGGATTCAATCGTCGTTTGTCTTTGATGGGTCCATGTTGAAAAGGTATTCATTCATCAGTGGTTGTGTGTCCACAGGTTAGATCCTTCCAATCTACGTTTCTCTTTGTCGCCGGTGATTCCTGTTCTGGTGCATATACTTTAGGAAGGCATAAGCCACAAAATCATGAGATATATAGAAAGGTGTGACAACTCCTACTTGTTGCCTGGGCTACAATGCATATACTTTAGGAAGTATCTCTGGTCCAAACTCATAATCCAATTATGCCCCTTAATCACATATTATGTGTCTTAGGACCTATTACAGGTTTGCTCATGTGGGTGCTCGCTAGTGACCAACATCTTATCATGAGATCATAGCATTCTTCTCTTTACTTTTAAATTTTTGTTTCCATTTCTTTCTTTTTCCTATACAAGTGCCATGCTCTCACCCTTCCTCTATCAATGAAAACACACCTCTCATGTGTACTTACACTCAGCCGAATTCCATCTAGCAATGCTCTTGTCCCATTCTCATGAATGAACGATTCCTCTCAGTCAATGGTATACAATCCATCAGAAACTTCAAGAAAACAACCATGCTCCATACAACTCAAGATGTTGGCCTTTTTACTTCCACCAGAAACTTCAAGAAAACAACCATGATCCATACAACTCAAGATGTTAGCCTTTTTACTTCTCTGACGACCAGCCAACATTACTTTCCGCCTTCCAATGTGCATGCATACAATGGAACAACTCATAAATATGAAAGAAATAGATTGTAAGACACAGATATATTCAACCTAAAATCTGTTGTGTATTTCGGATTTGGACGACCATTTACCCATAATAACAGACGAATGATTGATTGCAAAAGAGCTATGGAGGAAACTTCACAAGCACCATACTCATTAATTCCACTCACAAGCCTTTTCTCGTAGAATTTCACAACTTTATAAGACATCTTTAAAAACCAGCCATCAGTAAATAGATCTCTCAATCCAGAAATGGTATGCACATATTAAACATTTCACTCCATTCGGGTCCATATTATGTTTGAAACAAGTCAAAAGGCTTGTCATTTTCATTGAATAAGACGAAGATTTTAAGAATCACTCTCGCGGCATTATATTACACAAATATTTTGCCCGACAAGGCACCCCGATGATGCCTCCGCTTTGATGTGTCACAAGCACAACGACCGGAGTCGCATTGTTGCGGAACACCCGAGCATTTCGCTCATTCCAAATTTCCCAAGAGATAGGAATAAGGGAAACAAGCGGCCTTCGAGATTGCGACCTCCCTTAAGTGTTGCTGCGCCACCACTCCTTGACGGAAACCATGCCTCCCTAGTCCGTAGGATGAACATCATGTAAACCAAGCCATGTTTTGATCATTGCCCAAACTCTGGCTGCATATTCTGTATAAAAGGATCAAGTAGACATGGAAGTATGCTCATATATTGTTGAATCCTATAAAACATTTAAAAGGTAATCCGCCGCATTTTAATAGCACTCTGTTTCTTAAATAAGTGACATTTTACTTGCCAGTTTGCAAGGTACAAATTGAAACATGAACTATAGTAAAAACATAATCATAAAGTCATAAATAAATTTATAGAATCCCTCTATCAATATTCCTGTAAAATTTACTGTGTTTAATGCTACGAAGAATAGCAACTTGAATTTCCACGAGGAGAAGTATATATAGTTATATACACATGCAGGTCTGCGCTTTCAAATTTAGCAAAGCATGAGCCAAAATAACTTACGGAGTGGTGCGTTTTTGTTGCTTGTTGGTGTTCAATGTGTCCCGACCACACTGGCGCTCAATTCCTGCAGGAGTGCTGAAGACCGAGAGGAGGCGATTCTGCCAAGCATAACCTACTGCCCAAGCAGATGTCATTTATTTATGGAGAAGAGGGTATTACATACAATTTTTTTGCGAGGCAGTTCAATTTAATGGGAAAAATATACCCTAGACAAGATGTTGCAATTGCAAACGCCTCACATAATAAATTATGTTCTATAATGAGAACACAATCCAATCCTTGATGAGAAGACATTTTTTCAATGATTCCCTTGTACCATCAACAAATCAATTTGAAGAACAGAAAAAGTATATTATTGTGAGAGTGCATATTGAAAGAAAAACGTGTACGAACTGGATGAAATAATTACCCATTTAAATGGACTAAGAAATAAGCATAGAGGACTCTGGAGATTGGAGTCAGCATACCGAAGAGGAAATGCAGGAAATGGAATACCCCACTGGCCTCACCGAATAATAAGTCCCTCGGTTCATTGATTCATCACCTTGAGGTAAATATCGTAGCACCGCCTGCTCCTCTTCTTTGAATCATTATTGTTTGTAAACATAGTCTTTAGCCATAGTCTGTAGTACTATGCCAGCCCATTGAGACCAACACGACACATAGTCAAATGTTATAGTACGCAACTGAGGATACATGAGGAAAATGAAAGGACTTTGCACTTGTGCATTGGCAAAAAGCTTCCAAGGCATAAGCCACAAAACCATGATATATAGAAAGGTGTGACAACTCTCGAGTTTAGTACACCGAATTTTGAAAAACACTGAAAAAACATGATAAAACAAAATCCAAAAAATCTAAAATTTTGAGACAAAAATAATTATCAAATGCTTGAGCTTCATGCAAAATTTGAGCGAAAAATAACATCCGAGGAACTCTCACCATAAAAAACAAAATCACTGCTCAAAGAGTGCATAAAACTTTTAAGCAGGACGTATTGATCTTTCATGTTACTTTACCTGGAAAGGGTAAGAACAAACGCACCGCAAACGCAAGAAAAGCAGTCCACAGCCCATATTCACTCCTAAATTAGGAATCGACATGATAGTATAAGTAGGCCAAAAGTAAGTGTTCTTGTCTCAAAAAGAATAAACATCCAGTAGCTATAGCAAGGAAAGGGGAAAAGGTATCATTAGATAATTCTTTAGGCCAAATAGCAGAATCTTACTTGATTCATGAAATTACACTGCTAGGTGCTTGCAGAAGAAACAATGGCACAAGGAAAGATTTGTGTATGCATGTGCCTTTAGCAAGCAATAGCAAGAGGCAAAAGAATAATGATAAATAAATGCTAAAATAATAATCGTTGAGAGGGGGGGGGGAGGGGTTACACTGTAGTTCAAAATAATCCATTCATTTTATTATAAAACCAAATATGCAGCAGAATAAAAAATTCTACAAGGTGAGTAGTAGTAGATGAGTTTTCGAAGAATGGATAACTTTCCTACCACAAGGACTGCTGAAAAACAGTGCGAAAATATTATAAAGCATTTCATCAAGCATTCCTGTTCAGGTCCTAGGTATTCTAAAATCCCTTCTTGCCATGTATGTATTCCTATACACATATAGCCTAAAATGCTGTAGTTAACAAAAGTCAAGACACTATAAAAATATATTAAAAAAACTTCATCAGAATAGTCTCGGTATTCAATTGCTATCTTCTGATGACATCTGGGTCATTGTATGTTGAAATTGCAAACTGACAATAATTACACCATATGTCCACTGAATAAGTAACTGCAAGAACTGCCCGTTCATACATCTCCATCTGTCCATATTCACAAGGATTTCGCTGTCATAGATGTAGAGTATTTACTATTTATAGTGATTAGTCACACGCACACACCCTAAAATCCGACACAAGGATCAACAAAAACACCTTATCTTCTTTTACTTCCATCACATTCCATTTCTTTTGACAAAAGCTAGCGAGTTCTTGCAGTTTCAATAACAAGTAGTTCTTGCAGTTTCAATAACAAGTAGGTAGTTGAAACTCACATCAAACTAATGTTCCAACTATACAAATAAACAACTAAAAATGAAAAAAATGGAGATGCGTAGCTTGTTCAAATAAAAAAGTCACATAAACTAAATTTTCCTAATAAAACCTGTTTGTATAGCTTATTCTAATTAAAATGTTTAATATCACGTGAGCAACATGTTTCAGAATAATGATAATTAAATGAAAGCAATTGGCTAGTTAATAAGAAATATTAGAGCATTTAGATCACTACTTTAGTATTCTAAATGCTCCTATATTTCCTTACAGAGGATGTACATACAGTTGCAGGAAGGTAAGTGTGCATATACATGACAAAAGAAGAAAGTGTTCATGGTCAGGGCTATGAGATTAACATACCAGCTCTATCAACTGTTATTTCTAATTCAGTAAATTTGGTACAAAGCTTTTATAAAGTAGCCCTTAGGACAACAAGTATGAGTTGTCACACTAAATAACCCCCTTCATGGTACATGTGTTGCACATTTCATGGGCACCACAGAATGAGGGTCGAACAAACAAACTACTCACCCTAACACCCCGTCCGCCCGGGAACGGGACGAGATGGAATCATGAGATTTGATCTCATCTCATTTCCTATCCATGTATACTCGCAAACCACTGCCGGTAGGATCGCACTGATTACTGCCAATTTGTTCCTTCACCCAAAACTTTGTCAAGAACAAACAGTGATCAATACTCCCACCCTAGCCATAACTAAATAACTAACAAACGAGGTGCAAAACAGAGGATGGATTATTGAATCAACTTGCTAATGTAGTTCTTTTTTCAGTACGACCCTTGAGAGCATTTTATTCTTTCGAGTGAAACTTATAGACTTGACATGAGGAACCTGGACTTGAACTCTTGACACAACTAATATATTAAATAGCTTCAGAATAACTGGACACATACATGTGTTCATCTTTTCAGAGTCTCCACACATACATGTGCCCATCTGCTCTGTAGGATCCTATGCAATACACAGATGTTTCCACTGTCATGCATGACACAACTTCAAAAGTGTTTGGCATGTATTATCTGAAAGTCAAACTTACGTCTATGCATATCCTGTAACATGTAAGTCGAAACCCAATGTATCCCAAGGTTTCGGCCTTGCAATCCCTATGCAACATTGCATCTCCCATTTGATGTTGCTGCTGCCATGACATGACGCGCCTATAGCGAAATCTCACCGGGCATGTGGAATCCTCGTCCGTGAAAAATCGTCTCAAGGCTTTCTCCGGCATAGGAGCTGAGAGGAGAAACCTCGAAGCTTATGAGGGAAAGGGATCATGAGAAAGATGATCATAAAAGTTCTATGTTGAAAGGCCTGACTTGTAATTTAATTCTACAAGTTTCTGGGTACAGGAAATGGTGAGAAATTACCCATCCGCTATGCAGTTGGAGTAGCATCAGGTGTCATAGGTTGTGCCATTCACGTTCTTCACCGGCGCAAATTCCTCTTCGTGTAGCACCTGAATTTTCAGATATGCACCTATGAGTATCTCAAGGTTTTAAAGCTCACAAAAAACAGGAAAAGAAGAGGGAGCAGAAGATGCTATATTAGGGCAGATTTTTGAAAGTCGAACCTCAAAAAGTGTCATGGACAGGGATTAAATGGATATGTCAAATATGAACTGCTCAAGCTTCAGGCCTATCATACATCCATGAATCAAAGGTACCTAAATGCCATGTGCTGTAACAGAACATGATTTATGCTTGAGCATGGCAATTGCCAAGTAAATTACTTGCCATGACATGCCTAGCAGATCCTTAAATCACAAACTTTAGCTCTAGATGTAATTCCCATTCTCCTAGGAAAATTTAAGAAATACAAGCATTAAGCATCAAGTAGGTAAAATAGTAATGATCTACTGTTAAAACCAGATTAGTTTGGAAGAGACAAACAAAGGAGTGGCCTAAAAAAACATTGGATTTGAAGGTGACGATGCTACTAATAATAGATCCATTCTGCTTGGATCTTCAAAATGTGAGGAAAGGAAACGTGCCTGAGTTTGCTTATATCACTCCAATAAATCACCTTTGTTCTCACCCCGCACTCTAAGTGCATAAAACTTTTAAGCAGGACGTATTGATCTTTCATGTTACTTTACCTGGAAAGGGTAAGAACAAACGCACCGCAAATGCAAGAAAAGCAGTCCACAACCCATATTCACTCCTAAATTAGGAATCGACATGATAGTATAAGTAGGCCAAAAGTAAGTGGTCTTGTCTCAAAAAGAATAAACATCCAGTAGCTATAGCAAGGAAAGGGGAAAAGGTATCATCAGATAATTCTTTAGGCCAAATAGCAGAATCTTACTTGATTCATGAAATTACACTGCTAGGTGCTTGCAGAAGAAACAATGGCACGAGGAAAGATTTGTGTATGCATGTGCCTTTAGCAAGCAATAGCAAGAGGCAAAAGAATAATAATAAATAAATGCTAAAATAATAATTGTTGAGAGGGGGGGGGGTTCTATTGCATACGGTTACTCAGACATCATCATGGGTGATGAACTCAAACAACCCGCACGGTTTCTAGAAAGTAGGCGTGTTCGATCAACTAACAATCAAATATGGCTTCTGGCAGCGAACTGTTTGCGTTAGGCCACCTTGCACAAACGTTTCCACACAAAGAACTGTGTGTGATATACATACCTACGGAAATGTTTTTCTAGGATTCACCGTGTGGGATGTCCATACCTACAGAAATGATTTCCTGGGATTCACCGTGTGGGATGTACATACCTACGGAAATGATTTTCTGGGATTCACCATGTGGGATGTACATACCTATGGAAATGATTTTCTAGGATTCACTGTGTGGGATGTACATACCTACGGAAATGATTGGGTTTCGATGCCTCGCCCGATTGCACACGGCCCCAGCTTGGGTCCCAGGAGGGCTTATCCCCGACGATTTCTGGGTCATGTGGGAAGGACACCCTATCGCACACACTCACTTGGCGACGGTTCCAAATGCCGTTGCGGAAAGGGGTTAAAAACCGTTTGTTTAGCATGTCGCTGTACTAGTGTTCTGAGATTGAAATAAACCAGAAAAGTTCCCAGTCAGGGGACACCATGTACTGCATTTCTGCGACCTTTTGAGGGATTGACTGCTGCTGCGTTGAGGCTGGTGATCTTGCCGCAGATTGGTTTTTGTTCTTGTTAGATAATAACAAGGGATGAAATCTATTTTTACCTGATCATTTACTTTGAGTACGGTATTTTTCTAGTTATCACAGATCGTTCTACTACGCCGTGACGACTACAGTACTATGAAAGATCGGGCTACGACACGCATGAATTAGTGTCTCCTATCGACGCGGCCACTAGAAATACGTTTTGATGGGCATCTTCATAGCCAGTTGATTAGCCGCGTCGATGTGAGACTTTTGTTTTGTCTTCTCTATGTTAACCCCTATCATCATACTCTATTCCACCCATAGTGCTATATCCATGGCTTGTGCTCATGTATTGCATGAGGGTTGCAAAAGCTGAAGCGAGTTAAAAAGTATGAACCAATTGCTCGGCTTATCATCGGGGTTGTGCATGATAAATACTTTGTGTTAAGAAGATGGAGCATGATGACCCACAAGTACAGGGGATCAATCGCACTCCTTTCGATAAGTAAGAGTGTCAAATCCAACGAGGAGCGGAAGGAAATGACAAATAGTTTTCATCAAGGTATTCTCTACAAGCACTGAAATTATAAGTAACGAGTAGTTTGATAGCAAGATAATTTGTAACGAGCAAGTAATGGTAATGGTAACAAAAGTGCAGCAA
Source organism: Triticum dicoccoides (assembly GCF_002162155.2). Lineage (NCBI taxonomy): Eukaryota > Viridiplantae > Streptophyta > Magnoliopsida > Poales > Poaceae > Triticum > Triticum dicoccoides. Next base: position 597,556,331 of record NC_041393.1, read on the forward strand.
GGTAGGCCAATCCTTTTGAGGCATAGGATAGGCCAAAATAGTCTCTTATGATAAGCAAATGTGTCCTTGACAATACACGGGAATTTCATCTAGTCACTTTCATCATGTTGGTTTGATTTGTGTTCACTACTTTGATAATTTGATATGCGGGTGGACCGATGCTTAGGTGTTGTTCTTACTTTAACAAACCTCCTACTTATGATTAACCCCCTCGCAAGCATCCGCAACTACGAGAAAAGTATTAAGAATAAATCTAACCATAGCATTAAACTTTTGGATCCAAATCAGCCCCTTACGAAGTAGCGCATAAACTAGGGTTTAAGCTTCTGTCACTCTTGCAACCCATCATCTAATAACTACTCCACAATGCATTCCCTTAGGCCCAAATATGGTGAAGTGTCATGTAGTCGACATTCACATGACACCACTAAGGGAATCACAACATACATACCATCAAAATATTGAACACATATCAAGTTCACATGATTACTTGCAACAATATTTCTCCCATGACCTCAAGAACAAAAGTAACTACTCACAAATCATAATCATGTCAAGATCAGACGGGTATTAAATAGCATAATGGATCTGAACATATAATCTTCCACCGAATAAACCATATAGTAACCAATTACAAGATGTAATCAACACTACTAGTCACCCACAAGCACCAATCTATAGTTCCAGTACAAAGATTGAACACAAGAGATGAACTAGGGTTTGAGAGGAGATGGTGATGTTGAAGATGTTGATGGAGATTGCCCTCCCCAAGATGGGAGAGTTGTTGGTGATGATCATGACTATTATTTCCCCCTCCGAAAGGGAAGTTCCCCCGGCGGAATCGCTCCGCCGGAGGGCAAAAGTGCTCCTGCCCAAGTTCCACCTCGAGACGGCGATGCTTTGTCCTGAAAGTCCTCTCCTTAATTTTCTAGGTCAAAATGACTTATATACCAGAAGAGGGGCACCGGAGGTGGGCCGAGGAGGGCACAACCCACCAGGGCACGCTTGGGCTCCCCAGCGCACCCAGGTGGGTTGTGCCCACCTGGTGGGCCCCCTCTAGTACTTATTTGCTCTAATAATTCTTATATATTCCATAAAAAATCTCTGTGAAGTTTCAGCTCGTTTGGAGTTGTGCATAATAGGTAGCCTAACGTAGCTTTTTCAAGTCCAGAATTCCAGCTGCCGGTATTCTCCCTCTTTGTGTGAACCTTGCATATTATGAGAGAAAAGGCATTAAAATTACTCCAAAAGGCATTATTATGCATAAAAAATAATAAATAACTGTAGAAAAACATGATGCAAAATGGACATATCAACTGCCCCAAGCTTAGACCTCGCTTGTCCTCAAGCGAAAACCGAAATCGAAAAACATGTCCACATGCTTAGAGAGAGAGAGAGAGAGGTGTCGATAAAAACAAAATACGGACATAGAAGCTTCATGTATATTATTATAACAGTAAAAAACTTTAAGGTAAAACTTTATCATATAATTTTTATCATAGACTTCTCATGAATAAGTAACAATTCATCACAACATCAAAGTATAAAGCATAAACTCTATTGAAACCAACAGACTATGTTCTCAGTCAACTTTGCAACTATAATTCATCATCTTTTCAGGAAGGGTCACATATCGGAGCCTTTAGGCAAGTCCACATACTCAACCATCATATAGTCTTCTATGATTGCTAACACTCACCGCATACACATGAGCAAAAAGTTTCAACCGTACACATAGAAAGATAGGGGCTTATAGTTTTGCCTCCCAACGTATTCACCTCAAGGGTGATGTCAACAATAATAACTCATGCCACCCATATCCAACTGGATATATGTGCCTACATATTTTGTTGCCACATGATGCTTACCAAAAGAGAAAATAAAAAGGAATATAGAGAAATACTTTGATTCTTGCATAATAGTAAAAGATAGGCCCATCGCAAAGGGAAGCAGAGGTTTCCATGCGCTTTTTGTTTGTATGTTCAATCTCTTAGTGCAAAAGAACGTCACGTTATATTAACCCTTATAATAGCAACCTTTATTATGCAGTCTATCGCTTTTATTCTTTGCCATCACAAGTTCGTACAACAATCAATTTTCTCTTACACTAAATGATCCAACACTTTTAGAAGCAATTTTTATTGCCTTATTGCACCGATGACAACTTACTTGAAGGATCTTACTCAATCCATAGGTAGGTATGGTGGACTCTCAAAACAAGATGTGGGTTTAAGGGTTTTTGGATGCACAAGTAGTATCTCTACTTAGTGCGGAATTTTTGGCTAGCAAAGATGGGGGGAAAGCACCACATGTTAAAGGATCTATGACAATATAACTTCTATGTGAATATGAACAAACATAAATCATTACATTGTCTTCCTTGTCCAACGTCAACAATTTTGGGACATAATATTTTGATGGGGGCTCTTGATAACCCACAAGTGTAGGGGATCGCAACAACTTTCGAGGGTAAAGTATTCAACCCAAATTTACTGATTTGACACAAGGGGAGCCAAAGAATATTCTTGAGTATTAGCAGTTGAGTTGTCAATTCAACCACACCTGGATAACTTAGTATCTGCAGCAAAGTATTTAGTAGCAAAAGTGGTATGATAGTAAAGGTAACGGTGGGAAAAGTAAAGATAATTGTTTTGGGGTTTTTCTAGTAGTTGTAATAGTAGAAACGGAAAAGTAAATAAGCAAAGAACAATATGTGAAAAGCTCGTAGGCCATGGATCAGTGATGGATAATTATGCCGGATGTGATTCCTCATGTAATAGTTATAACATAGGGTGACACAGAACTAGCTTCAATTCATCAATGTAATGTAGGCGTGTTTTCCGTAAATAGTCATACGAGCTTATGGAAAAGAATTAGCACATAGTGGCAGCGGGGTCCTAACGGAAGCTAAGGGATATTAAGGCCTCCTTTTAATAGAGAACCGGAACAAAGCATTAGCACATAGTGAATACATGAACTCCTCAAACTATGGTCATCACCGAGAAGTATCCCGATTATTGTCACTTCGGGGTTGTCGGATCATAACACATAATAGGTGACTATAGACTTGCAAGATAGGATCAAGAACACTCATATATTCATGAAAACATAATAGGTTCAGATCTGAAATCATGGCACTCGGGCCCTAGTGACAAGCATTAAGCATAGCAAAGTCATAGCAACATCAATCTCAGAACATAGTGGATACCAGGGATCAAACCCTAACAAAACTAACTTGATTACATGGTAAATCTCATCCAACCCATCACCGTCTAGCAAGCCTACGATGGAATTACTCATGCACGGTGGTGAGCATCATGAAATTGGTGATGGAGGATAGTTGATGATGACGACGGCGACGAATCCCCCTCTCCGGAGCCCCGAACGGACTCCAGATCAGCCCTCCCGAGAGAGATTAGGGCTTGGCGGCGGCTCCGTGTCATAAAACACGATGAAACTTTCTCTCCGATTTTTTCTCCCCAAACATGAATATATGGAGTTGGAGTTGAGGTCGGTGGAGGTCCAGGGGGCCCACGAGATAGGGGGGGTGTGCCCTATAGGGGGGGGGGGGCGCCCCCTGTCTCGTGGACAGGGTGTGGGCCCCCTGGTGTATTTCTTTCGCCTAGAAATTCTTATTAATTCCAGAAAGTGCCTCCGTGGATTTTCAGGACATTCCGAGAACTTTTCTTTTCTACACATAAAACAACATCATGGCAGTTCTGCTGAAAACAGCGTCAGTCCGGGTTAGTTTCATTCAAATCATGCAAGTTAGAGTCCAAAACAAGGGCAAAAGTGTTTGGAAAAGTAGATACATTGGAGACGTATCAGCTCACAGTCACAAAAGATGTCCAAGATAGTGTATTTGCATGTGAATCTTCTCTTCCCTTATTAATTCTTTCATGAATTGTATCATTGACTAATGCTATGTTTGTAAATCTCCAATAAAATTTTCTACTTATACTCTTCCTTATGTGATGTCATTACTTACCGTAAGATTAGCATATGATCTTTTTCATTTATTTCCTTTCTTTTTAGTGAACATGAAAGTAAATAAAACAAAACTCAAACTAAACTTTATTATGTATCTCGCACACGATTACAAGGATAGATCACAAAGCAAACTCTTGACAAGAAATGATCGAACTAAACTTTTATTCATCTAAAGCAAAATATAACTATGGATTGAACTAAGATGAGTGAAGGCAAAATATAATGGAGGTGATATGATACCGGGGCACCTCCCCCAAGCTTGGCACAAGCCAAGGGGAGTGCCCATACTCGATACTCAATTTTCCTTTGGTGATGAAGAAGGAGGTGGTGGTGATGAAGTAGTAGCAATCTTATCCTTCAAGCTCAAGAGATACTCCAATCTATGGATGACACTCTGGAGGGCGATGATGTGCTCTTGCAATAGAATATTTTCACGACTAAGATATTTGTTTTGCACACGGACCATTTCGATGATCCAAAAAGCTTCAATCTCAGTGGGGGTAAGATGATCATGGTAAGATTTAAGGATATCTTCTTCCTCCTCCTCGGCAGGCAAGGCTTGCTTGACCACCGGAGCTTGGTCTCCAGTAGCCTCCTTGCTCTTGTCCCCTTTTAAGGCTTCTTTGGGCTCTTCTCTCTTCAATTCAATCTCATCAACCAAGCATCGTCTTCTACATTGTTGGAGGAGGGAGAAGACAAGATGCCTGGCTTAACAGATCGGACCAAAAACAACAAGAAAAGAAAACATAAGATTTCTCCATGATACGGTGGTCAATAGGTTCAGGGGATATATCACTACTAGGGAAAAGCCTATACACAGAATCTTACCAGCAGCGCTCCTCAAAATACAATGCTACTGCTATTTAGCAGCAGCGCGTGAGAGCAAAACGCACTGCTGATAGGAAAATAGCAGTAGCGCGTGCGCACCAAATCGCGCTACTGCTCTAATTGCCATGACCTCGCCATCCAGCTAGTTATAGCAGTAACGCCCTATACTGAACCGCGCTACTGCTATAGAAGTTAGCAGCAACGCGCTTCTAAGAAAATCGCTACTGCTAAGATCAGCCCACAAGTTTAGTCCCACCTCGCTCCGCGAACAGGGTGTTTACCACCTTAAATATGTTACTTCTGAAACTGTCACAACCTGTTGGTCTTCATTGAACTCTATGTGTAGAATTTGTGGCCGCAATATGAGTCCTCTCCGGTTCCTACCGGAGAGGACTCATATTGACAATTCAGATTGTACACAAAAAGATCATTGATGGCCAATATATTTTTGCATTGATGTATTGTTGTATACTTACACTTAGCAGTAGCGCTTTATCTGCAAAGCCCTACTAGTAGTCCAACTTAGCAGTAGCGCGTAACAATGCACAGTGCTACGGCTATTCAGATTAGCTGCATTTTGGCAAACGTGCTACAACTAACCCTACCTTATCCCCACGCGCGCGACCGACCCTCTCTCTCACTCACCTCGCCCGCGCGCCGATAACCGTCGTCGTCGTGCATCGTCGCTGCCGCCGCCTTCGTCCGTCCGCCGCCGAGGTACTCCCCTCCTTCCGTCCCTCCTCCCTCCTCCTTGCACTGTGCCCTCCTCCCTCCTCCGCCGTCAGCCCTCCTCCCACCGCCCTCGACCTCACCGCCGCCACCCGAGCCCACCCAGCACCGCCGCCTCCCGATCCCGATCCCGCCCTCGTCGCCCTACCTCTCCGTCGCCCCCACCCCCTTTCTCTCTGCTTAGTTAGTACTAGATGTTGTTTAGTAGTAGTAGATGTTAATTTAGGGTTCATAGATAATGATTTTTAGTAGCAGTAGATGTTAATTACTAGTAGTGATGGTACTAGTTAACTAGGGCAGTATGATTAATAGTAGTTGTAGTTGAACTACTTTAGTTGTAGTTGAACTAGTTTAGTAAGTAAATTAATAAACTAGTTGAACTAGTTGAATTAATAGAACTAATGTATTTTTTAGTAAGATAATTAATATAACTACTTGAACTACTTTATTTTTAGAAAGAACTAGTTTTTCTCTATTTATAGTAAGTTTATATTTAGTAAGAACTAGTTGAATTAATAAAACTAGTTGAACATGTCATATTTGTTGTTATTTTTTATTTTAAGCAATTATTCGGGATGTATTAGTGATAACTTATATGGTTTTTGCTTTTGCAGAAATCAAGGAGCCCCTCTATCATCCCCGCAGCCGTCCCCGTCACCAACCCCCTCCGATGTCGAGGTGAGACCAGCCAAATATCCATGTATATCTTGTGTTGCTCAAATAGGTTATGTGGTTGCCCAAGTGGCCGTTCATGTTTAGTTTACACCTTCGAGTGGCCTATGTTTTGCCGGAGTGTTGATTGATTTCCGTTCCGGCAAATTTCAGGCGCTCGATATGTCCTTTTTTTTAGCAAAGGTCATGCCGGATTTTTCCTTGAATTCTGGCATGACTTGTGCTAGAATATGTAGGAAATATCGAGTGGCCTGGATTTTCTCGAAAAATAATGATCTAATTTAGGTTTTTAGTACATATATTTAAGTGTACAAGTTTAATCTTTGAATTATGAACGTAGGAAATGTCATACTCGGACGACGACAGTCTCCCGGGGGAGTGCAGCTGGTGCCACGATGATCGAGGTATGGGCGACAGGTTCATTGAGCTGGACGAAGATTGGTGTTTCATCATTAAGCTCGAGGAGACCTTCGATGTTGAAACGGTACGCAACAACGACAAGTGATTTTTTCGTAATTAAGCATGACTTCAACTATTTCAACGTCTAATTTTCATCTTTTACAATTCGACTAGCTTATCCCATGCCATGCAAGACGCTATGTCTTGGAGAGGATGGGTTTTGAAGACCATGAAAATTTTGAAACAAAGAAAATACACCTAAGGACCCATCATGATATGGATTTTGAAGTAAATCTGTGCAATCCTCAGAGCGTAACCCATTTTGGTTGCCAAAATTGGGAAGCACTTTGCAGAATGTATGGTTTTTATGAGGGTATGATTGTCACCATTGATCTTGGTGATCCTGACATCGAGCAAGACAATATGGACATTTGGGTCCTTGTTGATATGCTTCCGATTGTACTGCTATGTGAGTTTCTCAAACATAGTTATTAACTAATTTATATTGTTTATTTCAAAATAGTTGACAGCTTATTTCCATTGACAGCTTATTTTGATTCTTCAAAGACTGTGTGGAAGATGGTAGACAAAACCCACTACACCGATGGCTCCAAATTAACTTATAAGGAGAAAAATCATCTGATCGCATTTTGTACTCTTCTTGAGGATTACACTAACTATTATCGAACTCCTCCAAATTATGGTGAATACGTGCCACTAGTGCACCTGTTGAACCACGGTAACTTCTCTAGAGATACCCTGGTAAGATTTTTTACTATTACGACATTCGTGCATCTTTTGCATACTTCTAAAACTAGTACATCATTGCTAACTACGAAGTTATTACTATGTTTTTCAACAGAAACTCCCAATGGATTGTGTGCCTCATCTGATGTATCTGAATGGTCACTTTACAGTTCTGAACATACTACCAGGTAAATCTAGGGAGCTCACCTGTGCATATCGGATTTCTAAAACCGGTGAACACATGTTCATCAAAGAATGGAAGAAATGTATGGACATTCGCAAGGAGGTTCTTGGAAGTAACATTCAGCGAAAGGCAAGAATTGGAGACAGGCTAATCTCCATTCTCCATAATGGAGAGTCAGGGGCTATCTTGTTTTTTGCTATTTTACCTTAGAAAATGTAGTAGGTCTTAATCGAATGTAGTAGGTCCTATGAGGTACAATATGTTTATTATGTGGTAATGTGTTAGAGTTGATAATGAGGAGTACTTGTGATTACGACTAGTGACCAATTTGCTATGTGATGTCATTGATGAAAACGATGATCTTGAGGAGGTGTTATATGACAATGATGTATTATGATGATAAGTTGTTAATGATATGATGATGATGATATTATTATATCATTGGGTGAAAGAACCGCGGATTAGTTTCAAATGGATGGACAACCACTTGATACTAGTCCACGGTTATTTCACCCCGTGTTGTAATAACTCATTATGATGTAAAAACAATCTCTAAATTCCTGTTGTATGAAAACTTGTGTAAAGGTGTATGAATACAACATGAAAAAAATAAAAATAAAATACTAAATAATACTAGTAGCGCGGGCAAGGGGAAGTGCTACTACTAATTACCAGTAGCGCTCCTCTGGAGAAGCGCTACTACTAAGTCAATTTAGCAGTAGCGTGGGTCTAGGCACGCTACTGCTAAGCTTTAGCTGTAGCGCCTTATCAGTAGCGCTCCTGCCCGCGCTACTGATAGGCCTAAAACCCGCGCTGCTGCTAGGCTTTTCCCTAGTAGTGTATACATATTTTTTTATCTTGGGAAATAAGCAAACGGAAGAAAAACAGAGTCCGGAAGGTACCCGAGGTGGGCACAACCCACCTGGGCGCGCCTGCCAGGCGCGCCCTGGTGTCTTGTGCCCACTAGGGTTACCTTCCTGGTTGTTTCTTATTTTCCTAATTTTTGTTATATTCCAAAACTGACAGAAAATATTTTTGCGGTTTTTCCGGAGTCCATTTACTTACCATGTCATGCACCTCCTCTTTTTTTCATGATTTTGGAGTGTTCAGGAAGGTTTCCTTTATATGTTCTTCAGGTGTCGTAGTTTGTATAATATTGTTTTCAACATTAATGGGCGTACCTGAGATACAATGTTTTATTCTTTGCCCATTGACAACCTTCGGGTTAGTACCCTTGGCATTATTTGTTTTGATGGCTCCAGATTGATAAACCTCCTCGATAACATAGGGTCCTTCGCATTTGGAGAGGAGTTTTCCTGCAAAGAATCTGAAACGAGATTTGTACAAAAGAACATATTCTCCAACTTTGAACTCACACTTTTGGATTCTTTTATCATGCCATCTTTTAACCTTTTCTTTAAATAACTTGGCATTTGATGGAGTCATGTACCTAGGGTAGGGTCACAGACCTGATCTAAGTACCCTGCCCAAGGACACCCTTAGAAGAGGTCACCTTCCAGTCAACCAACGAGGGACTCACTCGACTGACTTGAAGGACTCGACCACGAAGACTCACTCGACTACCAGGAGGTCAAAAGGCACTCTGCACTGCAACGGCCTGTAGTTAAGTAGACTTTATGGTAGTTAAGACACTTTATGTGGGACGTTACCAGTAACGCCCCAGACTTAATGTCCCTTAAACCCTTCATTACGTGGGCTGGCTGGGGTCCTGGCGCACTCTATATAAGCCACCCCCCTCCACAGGCAGAAGGGTTCGGCACCCTGTAACTCATATACACACAATCCACTCGACTGCCTCCGGGCTCCGAGACGTAGGGCTTTTACTTCCTCCGAGAAGGGCCTGAACTCGTACTTCTCTTGTGTTTACAACTTCTCCATAGCTAGAACCTTGCCTCTCCATACCTACCCCCGACTCTACTGTCAGACTTAGAACCACGACCGTTGGCGCCCATCGTGGGGCAGGTGTTTTTAGCAATTTTGTGGAGAAGTTGCGATTCTTCCGAGTACTTTCATCATGGTGGCTGCTGGAGTTTTGGTCGAGGGTCGAGAGATCCGTCTCGGCGCTCTCACCTTCATCGCCGACGACTCCGCCTGGCTCCAGGAGGCTCCACTCGACGTTGATGCGCTCCCCGTCCGCGGTGCGACGCATTTTCGCGCATGTGTCCGCGGCGTTCTGCTGCGGCAACCGTCGACCCCGTATCGGTCGACATCCCCATCGACCACCCTCTCGGTCTCCCTCCAGCGCAAGCGCTCGGGCCGGTCGAGGATTCAGCGGTGGGTGAGGCACGCGGTGGCTCGCCAGACGGCCACCATCCAAGTTGCGGCAATCGAGCCCGACGAATCTCTCTACGGCCTGTTCGATCTGTCGACTGGCTCCGTAGAGACCGCATCCGAGTGCGATAGCAGTGATCCAGCAGCGGAAATCCTGATGGTCGACGGGCCTCGCAGTCCCCCTGGCTTCGCCCGTGATGGTGGAGCAGGCGACGGAGGCGACCCCGCGCGAGACCACGAAGAGTACCAGCCCGAGCCACTCGACTCTCTGCAAAGAGAAGAACTTCGCCGCAGGAACATGGATGTCCTGCGTACTCCCATCGCAGGAGAAACCCCCGAGGCTCGCGCCTTGGAGGAGGCACGTTTGGCCAATTTGGCCGAACGCACTCGATTGGAGAATCTTCAGCGAGCACTCGATGAGCGCGCGCGGCAACGAGTTCCTGACACTAGTCGACGTCAACTCTTCCCGCCGACTCAGGTATATCGAACCCCAATCCAGAATTTGGCAGCTGCGACCCGTATAGCAGAGTCCATTCAGCCCTCTCAGTCGGAAACTGGCAGAGGCTTGATGCAGATCAGGGATCTGCTCCGGGCAGCAGGAGATCAGAATTCGGCCGTGTCGCAGTCGCGCAACAGAATTCACAGTCGATCCGTCGCTGCGAATACGGTTCAGTCGGCTCATAGTCCCAGATCGCCTCCGCAGCGTGAAGGGCACGAGAATCGGCGAGACCAATATGGTGACCGACTCGACCGAGATGATAGGCGTCGAGTGCCCAATTCCCCTCCAAGGGGTGGGTCTTACGCTCCTCGGCAGCAAGATGACAGACGTCAGTTCAGTGCGGGGCGAAGAGTTCCAGTCGACCCCAGAGAACCAGGCTTCAACGCGCGATCCATTATCATGCAAGGTTTGGTCGACTGGAACAGAGCCCATCGAGGTGGACTCGACAGAGATGCGCCCACAAGCAGTCAAGTGCATGTTTCTGGTCCTGAATGTTTCAGCAGAGCTATCAGAGCCGCAGTTATCCCTCCCAATTTCAGGTTGGCAACAGGAGTCAGCAAGTTCACTGGTGAGTCTAAGCCTGAAACTTGGCTTGAGGACTACCGAGTGGCGGTTCAGATTGGTGGTGGGAACGACGAGGTGGCCATGAAGCATTTGCCCGTCATGCTGGAAGGTTCTGCCAGGGCATGGTTGACTCAATTACCTCCTAGCAGCATTTACACTTGGGAAGATCTGTCCCGAGTGTTCATCAGAACGTTTGAAGGAACTTGCAAGCGACCGGCTGGACTGACGGAGTTGCAAGTCTGCGTGCAGAAGACCAATGAGACTCTCAGAGAGTATATTCAGAGATGGATCACTTTGCACTATACTGTGGAGAATGTGTCTGATCATCAGGCAGTCTGCGCCTTTAAAGATGGCGTCAAGAACAGAGAATTGAGTTTGAAGTTTGGTCGAACCGGTGACATGACCTTGAGTCGGATGATGGAGATTGCTACCAAGTACGCCAACGGTGAAGAAGAAGACCGACTCCGAAGCGGCAAGCACAAGCCGAGTCAGTCGGAAAAGGGAAACACCAGTCGGAAACAGAAGCGGAAGGCTGAACCGGCAGCTCCTGGAGAGGCTCTGGCCGTGACTCAGGGAAAGTTTAAAGGGAAACCAAAAGGATCCTGGAACCCTAAGAAGGTAAAGGATAAAGAAGGGAACGACGTGATGGATATGCCATGTCACATCCACACGAAGAAAGACGAAGAGGGGAATATCATCTACCCGAAGCACACCACTCGCCAATGTCAACTCCTGATCCAGCAGTTTCAGGGAAAACAGTCTAATAACAAGGAGAAGGAGTCGGACAAGGCCGAAGACAAGGAGGACAGTGAGGAAGGATATCCGCATATCAACTCTACTCTGATGATCTTTGCAGATGTGGAGAGCAAGAGTCGATTGAAAGTTATTAACCATGAGGTGAACATGGTTGCCCCAGCAAAAGCAAATTATCTGAAATGGTCCCAAACACCCATCACCTTCGACCAATCTGATCACCCGACTCATATTGCCACCCCTGGGAGGCAAGCTTTGGTGGTCGATCCAGTTGTTGAAGGCACTCGACTGACAAAAGTGCTTATGGACGGTGGTAGCGGGCTGAATTTGCTGTATGCAGAAACACTGAAAGGAATGGGCATTCCGATGTTCCGACTGAGCACCAGTAACATGAGCTTTCATGGAGTTATACCAGGAAAGAAAGCCGAGTCACTCGGCCAAATAGCTCTGGACGTGGTGTTTGGCGGTTCGAAACATTTTCGTAAAGAGAAGTTGACGTTCGAGGTCGTGGATTTTCAGAGTGCATATCATGCCATTTTGGGGAGACTAGCTTATGCACGGTTCATGGCTCGACCATGTTACGTGTACCTCAAATTGAAGATGCCCGGCCCCAAAGGAGTGATCACTGTCACCGGTGATCGGAAAAAGGCAGAAGAGTGCTTCCAGAAAGGCTCAAAGATTGCTGATTCCCAGGTGACAGCGGTCGAGTTCGAAGAATACAAGCAAAACGCAGATCCGAGTGACTTGCTGCGATCCAAGAAACCCGCCACAGAGTCTGCATTTCAGTCGTCCGGTGAGACGAAGCCTGTTCACATTCACCCGACCGACCCCGATGCAGCTCCGACCCACATCTCCACAACACTCGACCCGAAATAGGAAGAAGCGCTCATCCAGTTCCTCCGTGAGAACTGGGACATTTTTGCATGGAAGCCCGCTGACATGCCAGGTGTTCCCAGGGGACTGGCTGAGCATCGCCTAAGAGTCGACTCATCTGCAAAACCAGTCAAAGAGCATCTTCGGCGGTCCGCCGTCCAGAAGAGAAAAGCCATTGGTGAGGAAGTGGCTCGATTGTTGGCGGCAGGATTTATCCGAGAGATATACCACTCCGAGTGGCTCGCTAATGTCGTCATGGTTCCTAAGAAGGACAAATCACTCCGAATGTGCATTGATTTCAAGCACATCAACCGGGCCTGCTCGAAATATCATTTTCCTCTCCCTCGCATAGATCAAATTGTTGACTCGACCGCGGGATGCGAGAGACTGTCTTTTCTAGACGCCCACTCCGAGTACCACTAGATCCGTCTGTATGGACCCGACGAGGTAAAAACAGCTTTCATCACTCCATTCGGGTGCTTCTGCTATATCACCATGCCATTCGGCCTCAAGAATGCCGGAGCCACATTTATGCGAATGATTCAGAAGTGTCTACTCACTCAAATCAGTCGGAATGTGGAAGCGTATATGGATGATATCGTCGTCAAGTCACGAAAAGCTTCCGACCTGCTCACTGACCTCGCCGAAACATTTGCCAACCTCAGAAGGTATGATATCAAGCTCAATCCATCAAAGTGCACATTTGGAGTTCCTGGTGGCAAGTTACTCGGTTTTCTCGTTTCCGAACGAGGAATCGACGCTAATCCAGAGAAGATCGGCACTATTCTCCGAATGAAACGCCCTGTGCGAGTGCACGATTTCCAGAAGCTTACTGGATGCTTGGCCGCATTAAGTCGATTCATCTCATGACTCGGTGAAAAGGCATTGCCTCTTTATCGACTGATGAAGAAGGCAGACAAGTTCGAGTGGACTCCAGAAGCTGATGCAGCGTTTGCCGAGCTAAAAGCTCTGCTCTCCACCCAGCCGGTGCTTGCTGCTCCAATCAGCAAAGAGCCTCTGTTGCTCTATATCGCAGCCACAGGACAAGTCGTCAGTACTGTGCTTACGGTCGAGCGGGAAGAAGAAGGAAAAGCTTTCAAAGTTCAGCGCCCAATGTATTATTTGTCTGAAGTCTTGACTCCATCCAAGCAGAGATATCCTCATTATCAGAAGCTTGTGTATGGAATATACATGACCACAAAGAAGGTTGCTCATTATTTCTCTGATCATTCCATCACAGTCGTCAGCGACGCTCCACTATCAGAGATTTTGCACAACAGAGATGCAACTGGTCGAGTGGCTAAATGGGCGATTGAACTTCTTCCCCTTGATATCAAGTTTGAGGCAAAGAAAGCCATTAAGTCCCAGGCAATAGCAGATTTCCTCGCCGAGTGGATTGAACAGCAGCAACCGACTGAAGTTCACTCGGAGCATTGGACCATGTTCTTTGACGGCTCTAAGATGTTGAATGGTTCCGGTGCTGGGGTTGTCCTGGTTTCCCCCAGAGGAGATAGGCTCAGATATGTGCTCCAGATTCACTTTGATTCCTCCAACAATGAGGCAGAGTATGAGGCCCTCTTATACGGATTGCGCATGGCCATTTCACTCGGCGTCCGTCGCCTGATGGTCTATGGCGACTCGGATTTAGTGGTCAACCAAGTGATGAAGGAGTGGGATGTGAGAAGCCCAGCCATGACTGAATACTGCAGTGCAGTGAGGAAGCTGGAAAAGAAGTTCGAGGGGTTGGAGCTCCATCATATACCCCGACTGAAAAATCAAGCAGCTGATGATCTAGCAAAGATAGGTTCCAGGAGAGAAGCCATTCCGAGTGGTGTGTTCTTGGAGCATATACACACTCCGTCAGTAAAAGAAGATCCTTTCACCGAAGAAGCTCCACAGCCCAAGAGTGCCACAGATCCGACTGAGGTTGAAGTCCCAGCAGTGGTCGACTTGGTCATGGAGATCTTGGTGGTCATTCCCGATTGGACAGTTCCATATATCGCATATATCCTGAAAAAAGAGCTCCCGGAGGATGAGGAAGAGGCTCGACAGATCGTCCGTCGATCTAAGGCCTTTACCGTAATCAAAGGACAGTTATACAGAGAAAGCGCGACTGGAGTTGGTCAGAAGTGCATAACGCCAGAAGAAGGTCGAATCATCCTTAATGATATTCACTCGGGGACCTGTGGTCATCATGCGTCCTCTCGGACCATCGTGGCCAAAGCATACCGAGCCGGATTTTACTGGCCAAAGGCGAATGAGATGGCAAAGGAGATAGTGGATAAGTGCGAGGGATGTCAGTTTTACTCGAATATGTCGCACAAGCCTGCATCAGCCCTGAAGACCATTCCACTCGTCTGGCCTTTCGCAGTATGGGGGTTGGACATGGTCGGTCCTTTGAGAACAGGGCGAAGTGGCTTCACGCATGTACTGGTGGCAGTCGACAAGTTCACCAAGTGGATTGAGGCTAAACCAATCAAGAACCTTGACGCCGGTACTGCTGTTAGCTTCATCAGGGAACTAATATTCAGATATGGAGTCCCGCACAACATCATTACGGATAATGGGTCGAACTTTGACTCGGAGGAATTCAGAGATTTCTGTAACTCTCAAGGCACACGGGTCGACTACGCTTCAGTCGCCCATCCGCAGTCGAATGGACAAGCAGAGCGAGCCAATGGCCTGATTCTCAAAGGATTGAAACCCCGACTGATGCGTGATCTCAAGCATGCAGCTGGAGCTTGGGTCGACGAACTTTCCTTAGTGCTTTGGGGACTGCGGACCACACCTAATCGGTCGACCGGAAGAACTCCATTCTTCTTGGTCTACGGAGCTGAAGCAGTCTTGCCGAGTGATCTTCTCCACAATGATCCTCGAGTTGAAATCTACAACGAAGCAGAAGCTGAACAAGCGCGGCAGGACGCAGTCGACCTTTTAGAGGAAGAAAGGGAGATGGCTCTGATCCGGTCGACCATCTACCAACAAGATTTGCGTCGTTTCCACGCCAGAAATGTTAGAGGTCGAGCCTTCCAGGAAGGAGATTTAGTTCTCCGAGTGGATCAGAAGAAACAACACAAGCTTGCTCCTTCTTGGGAAGGACCCTTCATCGTCACCAAAGTTCTCCACAACGGGGCGTACCGTCTTTACAACGTCGAGCATAATATCGACGAGCCCCGAGCTTGGAACGCGGAACTACTCCGCCCATTTTACACTTAAGTTTTATCACTCGGATGAGTTGCAATAAAGTACTTCTGTAGTTCATGGACCTCGAAATAATAGTGTCATAGTTCCTCCATAATTTTTGTCACTTTTTATTTTGTCCAATAAAATTCCCCCTCAGTGGGTGACTTAGCCGCGAATCCGTTCCGCCTAAGTTTGTAAAAAATCCTACCGAGTGGTGAGCCAGACTCCCACTCGGAGGCTTAGCTGCAAATCCGTTTCGCCTAAGTTATCAAAAATCCTACCGAGTGAAGAACAAACCTCTCACTCGGGGGCTTAGCTGCAGTCCAAGTACTCGCCTAAGTTATCAAAAATCCTACCGAGTGAAGAGCAAACCTCTCACTCGGGGGCTTAGCTGCAGTCCAAGTACTCGCCTAAGTTATGAAAATCCTACCGAGTGGTAAGCCAGACTTTCACTCGGAGGCTTAGCTGCAGTCCAAGTGCTCGCCTAAGTTATCAAAAATCCTACCGAGTGAAGAGCAAACCTCTCACTCGGGGGCTTACCTGCAGTCC
>NC_041393.1:597573159-597622942 GCF_002162155.2 Triticum dicoccoides
TAAGATATAAAAATCCTACCGAGTGGTAAGCCAGACTTCCACTCAGAGGCTTAGCTGCAGTCCAAGTGCTCGCCTAAGTTATCAAAATCCTACCGAGTGGTAAGCCAGACTTCCACTCGGGGGCTTAGCTGCAACCCAGTGCTCGCCTAAGATATAAAAATCCTACCAAGTGGTAAGCCAGACTTCCACTCAGAGGCTTAGCTGCAGTCCAAACACTCGCCGAAGTTATCAAAATCCTACCGAGTGAAGAGCAAACCTCTCACTCGGGGGCTTAGCTGCAGCCCAGTGCTCGCCTAAGTGGACTAAGGAATAAGTCGAATGCAGTAAGCGTTTTGCTTTGGGCCTGCAAAAGACATTTTCGAGCCAAAAGTAATCTTATTCAAACACCAAATTCAAGTTGGGATCGATACCAAAAGGAACCGAAAGTGCTCAGGCACTAGACCTGTTAAAGTTTATCGGTTACAACTCCACTCGGCATACCGAGGCAAATTTAAAGCGTCGAGCTTAGAAGAAGTTTTTTACCCCTCCTGTGGAGGGCTGGAAGGTGCAACAAACTCATCAAGATCAATTCCATCTGCGATCCGAGTGGCAGCCGCAAGAAAAGTTTCCATAAAGGACCTGAAGTCGTGTTTCTTGGTGTTGGCCACCCGGAGGGCCGCCAACTTCTCTTCTCACGCATCTTTGCAGTGAACTCGGGCCAGACACAGAGCAACATCTGCACCACACCGAGCCGAGGACTTTTTCCACTCCTGCACTCGACTAGGGATCGTGTTCAAGCGAGCCATCAGCGACTCGAGGTCATTCTGAAGTGTCTCCCCGGGCCAGAGCGTCGAGTCGATGCGAGATGTGGCGACCTTCAGCCTTGCAAGATAGTCCACGACAACTGCAACACGGGACTCCAGTCGGAAAACATTCATGGCAACTTCGTCGTTCACCGGAGAATTGACGGGGTCGAGGTTTCGTTCCAGCCGGCTAGTTTCTTCTTCAAAGTTTTGAAAAATTCTGCAAGGATGATCATCGAGTCAAGGTGATGGTCGAATGGAAAAACCACGACTGGAAATGATTGCCGAGCATAGAGGTTTACCTTCAAGCATAAGGAACAGCTTCTTGGAAAGACCACTCAGGAAGGCCTCCAGATCATTTTTCTTCCCAGTCAACTTACTGACTTGGTCGGTCAGGGCAGCTTTATCAGTTTTCAGTCGACTGACTTCCTTGTTGGCGATCCCAAGAGCAGCTTTCAGATTGGTATTGTCTTGTTCAAGCTTGGTGACTGAAGTTAACTTCTCGTCAGCAAGCTTGATCTTCTCAGCCAGTTCAAGATCTTTTTTCTGTTGGGCCTCCCTTACCTTACCTACAAGTTACAACAAGATCAGATTTCGAAACAAACGAAGGGAAAAAGCAGTCGTCAAGGTCTCACCAAACATACCTTCGGTCTCCTCCTTTGCCTTCGTCAGATTCTCCTGAACCAGCTTCAAATTCAGCTCGAGCTGAATGTGCTTGTTTTCCAGCTTAGAGTAGCGAGCCACAAGATCACAGGAGTTCTGTGAAGAACCAATCGACTAAATGTCAAATATAATTCACTTCCGAGTGAAAAAGGAAAAATCACACGTTTCTAAGACTACAGCCGAATACAAGCATTCGACCGTAGTCTCGGGGACCACACCCAGTGGGTGCACTCAGCGTGCCCCCACTAATCCTATTGAAGATAGAGTCGACCAGTCGACCTCAAAAAAAATATGATGTATTCTTTAAAGACTGTAATCGACTGCAAGCAGTCGACCATAGTCTCGGGGACTACACCCAGTGGGTGCACTCAGCGTGCCCCCACTAATCCTATTGAAGACAGAGTCGACCAGTCGACCAGTCGACCGGCTTTCGAAATCCATTCGCCATAGTCGGATGACGGAAAGACCGAAATTATAAAGCCTAAGGCCGACTGCCAGCAGTCAACCTTAGCCTTGGGGACTACACCCAGCGGGTGCACTCAGCGTGCCCCCGCTAACACGGAGTCTAAATCGACACACCCAGTGGGTGACTACCATAGATGCTGGAAACAAAAGTTTTTGATAGCATATCCTAACAGAACAGGCGATGGTCGACTGACCTGAACATTGCTTTGAAGGGCAGAACTGGCGTCGTAAGCTGCCTGGCTCGCATCCCGGATGGTCCTTAACTGCTCCATCATGATCCCTGCCTGGCGTATCGCCTCCTTCGCGGCGCCAGCTTGGTCCTCTGGGACGTGGTGCGTCGTGAAGAGGGAGGGCTGCTGAGCACTCATCAGTGGATCTGCGAAGGACATAGTGTGTCGAGTGGTGTTCTCCTCCTCCGCAACCAGAGTCTCAGGCGCCGTCACATCCTGGGGCACCCTGCTGGCAGACGCTTTCCTACTCCTTCTGTGCTTCAGCGGTTCCTCATCTTCATCATCATCAGGGAGAGTGATAACAACATTGGGTGGAGCTACAGAGAAGAATCAGGATTAGAGATCATAAGTCAGTCGACTAAAAACGGCGTTAAGAGTATAGTACCTGGTTTTGAGGTTGCTGCGTCCTCCATCTCATGGTCATCAGCCCGGGCTGAGGTCTCGGAAGTAGCAGCACTGCAACTCCAAAGAACCAGTCGACTAACCCCAGCGCCAGCCAGAGATAAAGTTCGTACAAAATAAGAAGACTTAAGCAGCATGATTACCCTGATATGGTGGGGATGGACACCTTCATCTTCGGCAGGAGCTTGGTCGGCTTTGACGGAGCCACCCTGAGCTGCTTCGACGCCTTTTCAGTCGGCGCCGGAGAGGTGGTCCGAGGGCGCTTGGTCAACTGTGCAACGGTCGCAACCCCCTTGCCATGTTCAGTCGTAGGGTCGTGGACAAGCTTCGACCGCCTTTCCGAGCGCGGTGGTACGACCTCCTCCTCCTCTTCTTCCTCGTCTTCAGCATCATCTTCATCACCGTCATCGTCGTCATCGTCATCATCATCCTCAGCAATGTCCGAGTCCCACTCCTCCTCCTGGCTCTCGCCCCCACTCGCTTCACCCTCCTCAGTCGGAGCCTGTGCTCCATTGGGCATCGAGTACAACTCGGTGAGGGCCTGATAGACATCAAGACAAAGATCAATCGACCGATTGGCAGAATAAACAGAAATGAATATGACAAGAACATAGTGGGGAGCAGAGCAGGCATACCTTGTTTGGATCACTGTGGTGGTCGAGTGGAGGAATCCTTCTGGCTCCGCGTGGGTTATCCTTGTTTCCGGTAACGGCGGCCATCCACCTTTCCAGAGTGGCATCGTCGACTGCTTCTGGATGGACCCGAGTCTCATCCTCAGTCCCACAGTACAACCACATGCAATGGCTCCGGAACTGAAGGGGCTGGATACGACGCCTAAGGAAAACCTCTAGGAGATCCATGCTCGTCACTCCCTCCCGAACCAACTGTACTACGCGCTCCATCAACATCTTCACGTCAGCTTTCTCCTCCGGAATCAACTTCAGAGAGGAGGGCTTGTTCACTCGGTCCATGGTAAACTGAGGGAGTCCACTCGACTGCCCTGGCGTCGACTGATCCTGGCAGTAGAACCAGGTCGACTGCCAGCCTCTGACTGACTCGGGAAATGTCATGGCTGGGAAGGTGCTCTTGTTCCTCACCTGGATCCCCAGGCCCCCACACATTTGGACAACTCGGGTTCTTTCGTCGCCTGGGCTCGCCTTCTTCACGGTCTGAGAGCGACACGTGAATATATGCTTGAACAAGCCCCAGTGCGGTCGACAGCCCAGAAAACCCTCACACATGGACACGAATGCGGCAAGATAGGCGATAGAATTCGGGGTAAAGTGGTGGAGTTTCGCTCCAAAGAAGTTCAAGAAACCACGGAAGAAAATACTCGGCGGCAAAGAAAATCCGCGGTCGACATGGGTAGCCAGCAGCACGCACTCACCCTCCTCCGGCTGGGGCTGCCATTCTTTCCCCGGAAGCCTTGCAGCTCCATGAGGGATCAGGCCCTTGTTGGCCATGTCGAGGAGGTCCTTCTCCGTGATGGTCGACTGGATCCAATCTCCCTGGACCCAGCCCTTCGGCAGGCGGGATCTAGACGAAGACCCGCCATGGCTGGTGGATCTCCCCTTCGCCTTCTCCGTCGCCGACGCCTTCTTCGCGCGTTCCAGCGCCGCCGTCTTCTCCTTGGCCATGGTTGCCGGTGAGACGCGCGAGGAGAAGTTGTGCGGAGGCGAGAGCGAGCGCGTTGGGCGGAGACGAAGGGAGCAGAGAAAGAGAATGCTGAGGCACTGTTCAAAAAACCCTCGCCGGGCGCATTTATAAGGTCCCTTCCGAGTGGATGACAGGTGGGCCCGATCGATCTAATCATATCCTGGAACAGTTATGCAGGCGGGATACGTGGCGAAGAAAGCGGCGCGGGGATCGAGGCGTCTATGTCCCGTCCCATCCGAACGCCGCGGTCCACTCCGCTTCGCACGTTTCCCCAAATTTCGCATCCCGCGGAATCCGCGAACGGCAGATCGGTCTGTCAGGCGCGGGATTTCCTGCGATCCGTCGCTCGGAAATCGTCGAAGCCCGAAAGATCACTCGACGAAAGAAAAGAATGGATCGAGTCGACTAAAGACAAGTTGCTCACTATCAACGAAGAGATTCTTTGGTCCAGAACAACGCACGACCAGTGTGCAAAGGTTAATCGGAAACAACATCAACTCCTTCCTCACTCGAAGCCTCAATCCATTCGGGGGCTAATGATGGAGTCATGTACCTAGGGTAGGGTCACAGACCTGATCTAAGTACCCTGCCCAAGGACACCCTTAGAAGAGGTCACCTTCCAGTCGACCAACGAGGGACTCACTCGACTGACTTGAAGGACTCGACCACGAAGACTCACTCGACTAACAGGAGGTCAAAAGGCACTCTCCACTGCAACGGCCTGTAGTTAAGTAGACTTTATGGTAGTTAAGACACTTTATGTGGGACGTTACCAGTAACGCCCCGGACTTAATGTCCCTTAAACCCTTCATTACGTGGGCTGGCTGGGGTCCTGGCGCACTCTATATAAGCCACCCCCCTCCACAGGCAGAAGGGTTCGGCACCCTGTAACTCATATACACACAATCCACTCGACCGCCTCCGGGCTCCGAGACGTAGGGCTTTTACTTCCTCCGAGAAGGGCCTGAACTCGTACTTCTCTTGTGTTTACAACTTCTCCATAGCTAGAACCTTGCCTCTCCATACCTACCACCCACTCTACTGTCAGACTTAGAACCACGACAACATTTTCATAAGCTTGGGTTCTCCATTCATCTAATGAGCTGATATCAAATAACCTCTTTTCACCGGCAAGTTTGAAATCATAGTTGAGTTCTTTAATTGCCCAATATGCTTTATGTTCTAACTCAAGAGGCAAATGACAAGCTTTTCCATAAACCATTTTATAAGGAGACATACCCATAGGGTTTTTATATGTTGTTCTATAAGCCCAAAGTGCATCATCTAATTTCTTAGACCAATTCTTTCGGGACCTATTGATAGTTGTTTGTAAAATTAATTTTATTTCTCTATTGCTAAGTTCAACTTGACCACTAGACCGAGGATGATAGGGTGATGCAATTCTATGGTTGACATCTTACTTAGCAAGCATTTTACGGAAAGCACCATGAATAAAGTGTGAACCACCATCAATCACTAAATATCTAGGGACTCCAAACCTTGGGAAAATAAATTCCTTAAGCATTTTAATAGAGGTGTTGTGATCAACACTACTAGTTGGAATAGCTTCTGCCCACTTAGTAACAAAATCAACAACAACCAAAATATGTGTATACCCATTAGAGGAAGGAAAAGGTCCCATGTAATCAAAACCCCAAACATCAAAGTTCAACAGCAAGAGAATAATTCATAGGCATTTCCTGACGCTTACCAATATTACCAATTCTTTGACATTCACCGCAAGATAAAACAAACTTACGGGCATCCTTGAAGAGAGTAGGCCAATAAAAACCAGATTGCAATACCTTGTGAGCAGTTGCCTCCCGCATGATGCCCTCCATAAGCTTCAGAGTGACATTTTCATAGGATTTGTCCATGTTCATGCTCAGTGATGCGGCTTGAACTACGTCGGTATTTCCTCAATGAGGAAGGGATGATGTAGCACAGCGACGGTAGGTATTTCCCTCAATGATGAGACCAAGCTTATCGAACCAATAGGAGAACCACGCAACACCACGTGAACGGCTCCTGCACACAAAGAACAAATACTTGCAACCCGATGTAAGAGAGGGGTTGTCAATCCGCCATGGGTAAAAAGATAGGTAAAATTGTAGTAGATTGGATAAATAGATCTTGCGGGAACGCGAGATAAAATAAATAACAATAAATTGCCGCAAGGTATTTTTGTGTTTTTGGATTAATAGATCTGAAAATAAAAGCTAATGAAAATAGATCTCGAAGGCAAATATAATAAAGAAGAGATCCGGGGGCCGTAGATTTCACTAGTGGCTTCTCTCGAGAAAAATATCATATGGTGGGTAAACAAATTGCTGTTGGGAAATTGATATAACTTCAAATAATCATTACGATATCCAGGCAATGATCATTATATAGGCATCACGCCCAAGATTAGTAGACCGACTCCTGCCTGCATCTACTACTATTACTCCACACATCGACCGCTATCCAGCATGCATCTAGTGTATTGATACGTCTTCAACGTATCTATAATTTTTGATTGTTCCATGCTGTTATATTATCATTCTTGGATGTTTTATAATCATTTTATACCATTTTTTGGTACTAACCTATTGACATAGTGCCAAGTGCCAGTTACTGTTTTTTGCATGTTTTTTACATCGCATGAAATCAATACCAAACGGAGTCCAAACGCAGCAAAACTTGTTGTGGATTTTTTGGACCAGAAGACATCCAGTGGGTCGGAAAGGCGCCTGGGGGGGGGTGCTCCGAGGGGAGCACAACCCACCAGGGTGCGCCTGGAGGCCCAGGCGCGCCCTGGTGGGTTGTGTCCACCTCGGGTGCCCCCTGAGCTGAAGAAAATATGCCCTAGAGGGAATAATAAAGTTGTTATTTATATATTTCCTTATATCATGATAAATTTTTATTATTCATGCTAGAATTGTATTAACCGGAAACTTAGTACATGTGTGAATACATAGACAAAACAAAGTGTCCCTAGTATGCCTCTACTTGACTAGCTCGTTAATCAAAGATGGTTAAGTTTCTTGACCATAGACATGTGCAGTCATTTGATGAACAGGATCACATCATTAGAGAATGATGTGATGGACAAGACCCATCCATTAGATTAGCATTATGATCGTTTAGTTTTATTGCTATTGCTTTCTTCATGACTTATACATATTCCTCTGACTATGAGATTATGCAACTCCCGAATACCGGAGGAACACCTTGTGTGATATCAAATGTCACAACGTAACTTGGTGATTATAAAGATGCTCTACAGGTGTCTCCGAAGGTGATTGTTGGGTTGGCATAGATCAAGATTCGGATTTGTCACTCCGTGTATCGGAGAGGTATCTCTGGGCCCTCCTGGTAATGCAATCACTATAAGCCTTGCAAGCAATGTGACTAATGAGTTAGTTGCAGGATGATGCATTACGGAATGAGTAAAGAGATTTGCTGGTAACGAGATTGAACTAGGTACGATGATATCAACGACCGAATCTCGGGCAAGTAACATACCTATGACAAAGGGAATGACGTATGTTGTTATGCGGTTTGACCGATAAAGATCGTACCTAGTTGTTATGCTATCCATGTTCCCCTATTGGTTATTGACTAGAGATGTGTCTCGGTCATGTCTACATAGTTCTCGAACCCGTAGGGTCCGCACGCTTAACGTTCAATGACGATCTGTATTATGAGTTGTGTGTTTTGGTGACCGAAGTTTGTTTGGAGTCTCGGATGAGATTACGGAGATGACAAGGAGTATAGAAATGGCCGAGAGGTAAAGATTGATATATTCAAAGGTTATATACGGACACCAGAATGGTTCCGAAGAGGTTCAGGGATTTTTCGGAGTACCAGGAGGTTAACTGACCACCCCCGGGAAAGTTATGGGCCTCATGGGCCATAGTGGAGAGAGGGAGGCAGGCCACATGAGGTGGAGCGCGCCTCCTGTTGAGGATATAACTACTGAGTGTAAACCGCCCAGGAGGGGCCGGTTCACGCTCAACTATACTGAAGCCCATGAAGACAAGAAGATGGTGCTTTACTGATAAAGCTTAGAGGCCCAGAGTCCAAAGGCGGATTAGGGCCCATAGTAGTAAACCGCCATAATTGTATAACTTGTATTGTAAGTTAGGGAAAGGGAGAGACCGAGCCGAACACTTGTATGAGTCGGCCTCGGGACTCTGTAAACTGGCCGGGCATCAACCTGTGTATATAAAGGGACGACCAGGCGGCGGTTCAGGGACAACAGACAACAACTCGAGAATCAAGCAAAGCGTATTTGCTCCCTGGTCATCGAAACCCCAATAATTCCATCACAACTAGATGTAGGCTTTTACCTTCATCGAAGGGGCCGAACTAGTATAAACTCTCGTGTCCATTGTCCGGTTTAACCCCTTCAGGCTAATCTCGTTGCGATGGCTCCACGACTAAGTCCTTCCGCTAGGACATCTGACGTGATATTTCCACGACAGTTGGCGCCCACCGTGGGGCTATCGCACGATGGTTTCGAGTTCTTAAAGGGCAGCTTTGAAGGACTCAAGGGGCACGTGGTTGGCCGGATGACCAAGAGTCATCGCGGCAAGCTCTACATCGACGATGCAGGATGGGGCCCCGAGGCCGGCTCAATTGAGTATGGGTACTGGGTCCCCTATGGCGGAATTCACGTTTTCATTGGCAAGATCGGCGAACCGGGCCTTGAGCCGGACATCTCCACCGACCTCGTCGAGACGGCTCAGCGTGCAAGTCCTACCCGGGTTCTGCCTGCCATGAAGCGTGCGTTCGTACGATTCATCCATGGTGCGGAATCTGAACCGGTGTCCGACGGTGAGACAGCCATCTACTCAGATGGCGAATCGTCCACTGGCGAAACCGAGTCGCTATACCAGCTACACGATGGCCGGTTTGAGGGATACTACGATGGCGACAGTATTCCGGGTCCCCTTGAACCGCCAAACCGGGTTGCGATCTTCATGGCCGGTACACAGCCCACCGCGCAATCTTCATCTACAACAGCAATGGTCTCCGGATCGGCAGCCACGGCAGGAGGCCCAGCGCGCCGGTCGGCTCAAGTTCTTGCCGGTTTACTAGACGATTTGACAGCATTGTTGACCACAGCGGTGACTCTAGAGACTCAAGTTCAGCATAATGCAGATATCACGAAGTTAATGGATCAGATAGCTCAGGCCAAAGCAGACTTGGCAGCTGAGGAGGCCAGGATGGATGAAGAGCGGGCCGCTTTAGATGCCCAATCACAACAGATCCAGGCGCAAAATTACCGGCTTATGTTGGATCAGAATGCATCAAACGATGTCATGAGAAGGAAGTACCGGTCACGACTGCCGCAAATTTATAAGGGTCTGAATCTCTTCAGTACACCAGGAGCTGGGCCTAGCAATCCGGCAGGAGTAAACCAGACCGAGGCACCCGGGGCGGCGCCGGATCAGCCACGGACGATGGACCCGCCTCGACGGACGGACAACCCGCCGTAGTATGTCGTAACACCGTCGGGTCACTTTTCTAGTCCTTTGGATAACATGATTGCAGCAGCATCACGTTTGGCGGCTATTCCGATGGAGGGTGATTCCTTAGCAGCGATTGAGACCCGACGAGCCAGGGATCTTCTTCAAACCGCCGTGGTACAACAACAGGCTTATTCTTACAGCCGAGACATGATACATTCAACCCCTCGTCCGAGCAAGAGTTATATCAGGCACATAGACGAACCGGCCATATCAAGAAGTGCGCGGCGTCATGATGCCCCTCGAGGGCCTAATCTGGCGAACGGCGGTTTGAATGCTCAGGATGTGGTGGATAATGGCAGAGCATGAAGGGAGGCCGCATTAGCAGCACAACACGCGGGTCGTCATCAACCCGCCCCGGGTTCAGCCAGCGGCGTCAGTAGAGCGAGGGACAGGGCTTGCCTTCAGCTCTTGGGGAGTGCCGTGTCTCATCCCGGCTCTCCGTAATGTGCGGTTGCCCAAGGATTTCAAAGGGCCACGCAAGGTGCCTAATTATACCGCTGATCAGCCCACCGAGGAGTGGGTTGAGAGTTATGAGATGGCGATGGAGATGCTAGATGTGGATGAAGCGGCATGTGCAAAATACTTCACCATGATGCTAGAAGGTACGGCTCGCACCTGGCTGAAGAGCCTGCCTGCTAACTCGATCAATTCATGGGATGAGTTGAAGGCCAAGTTCATAGCAAACTTCAAAGATACATGCAAGCAGCCTATGTCCATTGTAGATCTGGCAGCTTGTGTCCAAGGAGAGAATGAATCAACAACCCATTGGGTGTGCCGGGTTTCAGAAATTTTGCACTCGTCAGGCCGCATCAATCCGGATACAGCAATTGTGACGTTGGAGGGCAATTGCCGGTTTAAGTTACTTAAAATGAAGTTGGGACGACTCAAGCATCACTGCAATGATATGGGAACACTCATGGCGGCTCTGGTTAAGTATGCTGATTCTGATAATACCAAGGACCCTGATTCTGATGAAGAGAAACAGGAGAAGGGAAAGAAGAATGCCGGTTCAAAAGGACAGCATAACCAAGCGGGCCACGGAAATAATGGTAAGCGTAAAGCGGATAATTCCCATTTTGTGGCTAACACCAGTATGCAGGGTAATATGCAGCGCCGTAAGGGTAAACCGCCCCAGTGCGGTGGAGGAATGAATCTGGAACGCCTGTTAAATCAGCCTTGCCCAAAGCATGGGACAAAGGAGGCTCCAGCCACGCACCTTTGGAAGGATTGCCACATCATGAGGGAATTCAAAAACTCTGATCTTTTCCGGTATGATCAGGGTCCATCTGGTGGTTCCGGTCTAGGATTTCATGGGCCGGGTTACGGTGGTGGCAGTTCAAACTCAGGGTTCCAGAATAATCAGGGCAATCAGAATATCCAAGGAGGTAACCATCAACAGGGTAATCAGGGGAATCAACAGCAGTCGGGTTATCAGAGCAACCCAAAGCAGTTAAACGGTGGACAGTATCATGTCTTCACTACTAGCTTGTGCAAGCGCGATCAGAAACTCCATAAAAGGGCAGTGAACTGTGTTGAACCGGCAGTACCTTGTTATCTACGCTGGTCTGAGCAGCCTATTGTCTGGAGCAGAGAGGATCATCTGCCCCGGGTTGACAATCCGGGTCACCTAGCTTTGGTGGTTGCACCATAGGTGGGAGGTTATAAGTTTACTAAGGTACTCATGGACGGACGGAGCAGTATCAATATCTTGTACTATGAAACCTTCCAGCGTATGGGGTTGACAGATAAGAATCTTAGACCGTCAAACACCGTTTTTCACGGAGTGGTGCCTGGTAAATCGGCTTACCCAGTTGGTAAGATAGCTCTGGAGGTGGTTTTTGGAGATGATCATGACTCAAGGTCCGAGACGCTGACCTTTGAAGTGGTCAAGATCAGAAGTCCGTACCATGCTTTATTTGGATGGCCGGTTTACGCTAAATTCATGGCGAGGCCGTGTTATGTTTATCTACAGCTCAAGATGTCGGGTCACAAAGGAACCATCACGGTTCATGGTAGCCGTAAGATTTCTATGGAATGTGAGGAAGGTGATGCGGCCTACGCTGAATCGGTTTGTGGAACGGAAGAGTTGAAGTTTTATAAGGACAATGTTGATCCGACAGACATGACTTCTTTGAACAAGCCCACCACAGAGCATGATCCGTCTTTGAAGTTTAAATCGGCTGATGAAACCAAATTGGTTGACTTTATTCCTAGCGATTCATCCAAGCAGTTCAGCATCAACGTCAACTTGGATCCCAAATAGGAAAGCACGCTCATCGAGTTCATCCGTGAGAACCGGGACATCTTTGCATGGAAGCCTTCTGACATGCTTGGTGTACCGAGGGAACTCGCTGAACACACTCTTAATATTGATCCGAAGTTCAAACCGGTCAAACAGTTTCTTCACCGCTTTAATGAGGAACGGCGCAAGGCCATTGGAGATGAGGTAGCCCGGCTCCTGGCAGCAGGGTTTATCGTGGAAGTATTTCACCCAGAGTGGTTGGCTAATCCGGTGCTGGTACTTAAGAAAAATGGCACTTGGTGTATGTGTGTGGATTACACAGATTTGAACAAAGCTTGCCCGGCTGATCCCTTTGCCCTCCCTCGTATTGATCAAATCATTGATGCTACGGCGGGTTGTGAGCGTTTGAGTTTTTTTGGATGCTTATTCCGGTTATCATCAGATCAAGATGGCAGTTAAGGACCAGGAGAAGACAACTTTCATTACTCCCTTTGGAGCCTTCTGCTATGTATCCATGCCTTTTGGGCTCAAGAGTGCCCAGGCAACTTATCAACGTTGTGTGCAGAATTGTCTTCATACTCAGATTGGGCGCAACTTCATGCCTATGTGGATGATATTGTGGTCAAGTACAGGAAAGCAGAGACGCTCATCTTTGATTTGCAAGAAACCTTTGATAATCTGCGAGTTTATAAAATGATGCTCAATCCGGCTAAGTGTGTCTTTGGTGTACCGGCCGGCTAGCTCTTGGGTTTTCTGGTGTCCAATCGAGGCATCAAGGCTAATCCAGAAAAGATCAAGGCTATCACATCTCTGGCTAAACCGGCATGTATTAATGATGTTCAACATCTGGCGGGTTGTATTGTGGCTTTGAGCCGGTTTATCAGCAGGTTGGGAGAGAAGGCGATCCCTCTGTACCAGATGTTGAAGAAGACAGACAATTTTGTCTGGAGCGAGGCTGCTGATGCGGCGTTTGAAGACTTGAAGAAGCAGTTGGCTGAACCACCGGTTCTTGCTGCTCCAGTTGATAAGGAGCCACTACTGTTATATGTGGCTGCTAATGCCCGAGCTGTCGGTGTTGCCATTGTGGTGGAGCGCAAGGAGGCTGGGAAGGAATACCCGGTTTACTATATCAGCGAAGTGCTCATTGAGTCAAAGCAAATATAGCCGCATTGGCAGAAGCTGGTGTATGGGTTTTTTATGGCAAGTCGGAAGCTTAAACAGTACTTTCAAGGTCATCCCATCATAGTGGTCAGTTCTGCTCCTTTGGGGGATATAATCCAGAACAGGGAGGCAACTGGCCGGGTTGCTAAGTGGGCTATTGAGCTTGGGCCACATGGTTTGAAGTATATGCCTCGAACAACAATCAAATCCCAAGCCCTTATGGATTTCATCAATGATTGGGCAGAGTTGTAGATACTGGAGGACAAACCGGACAATACATACTGGACTATTCACTTTGACGGGTCCAGGCAATTGGAGGGCTCGGGGGCTGGAGTTGTCCTTACTTCCCCTCGAGGTGATAAAATTTGTTATGTTCTTCGCTTAATGTTCCCTTGTACTAACAATGCAGCTGAGTATGAAGCCTTACTCCATGGTCTTC
The DNA here is from genome assembly GCF_002162155.2 of Triticum dicoccoides. NCBI lineage: Eukaryota > Viridiplantae > Streptophyta > Magnoliopsida > Poales > Poaceae > Triticum > Triticum dicoccoides. The sequence goes on from NC_041393.1 coordinate 597,586,719, forward strand.
GAGTGGCTAAGGAGATGAACTTGAGCCGAGTATGATGCCTTGGAGATTCTGATCTAGTGGCTCAACAAGTTTCTGCCACTTGGGACTCTAAAGATCCCCTCATGGCGGCTTACAGGCGAGAAGTGGATGTTGTGGCTGGTCAATTCAAAGGTTATCAGGTTGAGCACATTGATCGGCGTAAAAACGAAGCAGCTGATGCTTTAAGCCGGCTGGGATCTCAGCGTAAACCGGTGCCACCCAATACCTTTCTGGATGTCTTGCATAATCCGTCGGTTCAACTGCCCACAAAGGAGGACCTCGCTATTCCTGATCCGGAGGCACAGTTGGTGGCCGCTTTACATATCATTCTGGATTGGACGGTTCCATACTTGGCATATATGAACCAGGGCGAGTTACCAGAAGATGAAGTTCTGGCCAGACACATAGTCCGGCAATCCAAGTCCATGACAATCGTCAATGGCGAGTTGCATCATTGCAGTGTTTCAGGGGCGTTTCAGTGTTGCGTTTCTCCTGAAGAATGCCGTGAGATTTTATGCGAGATCTACGAAGGAGACTGTGGTCATCACGCCGGTTCAAAATCCTTGGTGGCTAAAGCTTTTCGTCATGGTTTTTGCTGGTTGACGGCTCATGCCAATGCTGAGGACCTGGTAAAGCGGTGTGATGCTTGTCAGAAGTTTTCACGCCGAGCTCATGTTCCGGCTCAAGAGCTATGGATGATTCCAATAGCTTGGACATTTGCTACTTGGGGGCTTTATATGGTGGGTCCTTTTAATTGATCCAAGGATAAAAAGACCCACCTCTTGGTGGCAGTTGACAAATTTACTAAGTGGGTTGAAGCAGAGCCAGTAAGCAAATGTGACGCAGCCACGACGGTTCAATTCCTCAAGAAGGTGATCTTCCGTTTTGGTTTTCCACATAGCATCATCACAGATAATGGCACAAACCTTTACAAAGGTGAGATGGAGGAATTTTGTCAACGAGAGCACATCCGGCTTGATGTAGTGTCCGTGGCTGACCCCTAGTCTAATGGTCAAACTGAGAGGGCTAATCAGGAAATTTTAAAGGGTATAAAGCCCCGGCTCATGGTCCCTTTGAAGTGGATGCCGGGTTGTTGGGTGGAAGAACTACCATCTGTGTTATGGAGCATAAACACCACCCCAAACCGATCTACAGGTTATACGCCCTTCTTCATGGTCTACAGAGCAGAGGCGGTTCTCCCCAGTGACATTCGTCATGACTCGCCCCGGGTTGCCAATTATATTTAAGCGGACAACAAGCAAGCACGTCAAGAAGCACTGGACCTGTTAGATGAGAAACGGGACATGGCATTGGCTCATTCGGTGGTTTATCAGCAAGACCTGCGGCGTTATCACAACCGTCGGGTTAGAACAAGAACCTTTCAAGAAGGCGACTTAGTGCTCTGGCTCATCCAGGATCAGACCGATATGCACAAGTTATCCCCACCTTGGGAAGGGCCCTTTGTGGTCAGCAAGAATCTGCACAATGGATCATACTACCTCATTGACATTCGAGAAGACTCACGCACTTCTGAGGAGGAGACCCGGCGGCCGTGGAACATAGCTCTCCTTCGGCCTTACTACACCTGAGTTATAGGCTCTTCTTATGTACATATTATGACAATGTATATATTATGATCAATATAATAAACCGGCACCCTTGCTACAAGCAGGGCCTCTGCCGTTCTTCCAATATTTCTTGGTTACAAGGGGGCTTCAGCTTCCAAAGCGATGACCCGTTTTGTCCATTAAACCGGCTATTATGCCGTCATACAGCTTGGGAGCTTCACACCCAAGGGGCCAAAGAGAGATCTGTTGCTACAAGCACGACTCAAACATAGGCACCCATTGAGCACAACTCACAAAGTTACTTGGGGGCTCTTTGTGTAAAGTAACAAAGAGTTTGAAAGGACCCTTGTAACCGGGTGTCAACCCCCAACTTGGAAGCCTGGTGTATTCACCTAAAACCCCGGGTTAACCTGCCTTCATCAAGTAAGCCACTCCTATCCAGGTAATCCTAGCACGACCCGCCGAACATTTGACAAGTTACTCTCATTGAGACCCTGAACTTGTCAAAGTTAAAACGACGATTGGTTAGTTGGAGGCCCATCTTAAAAGGCTTTGTCAAATGGTTTAACTCAGTGGCCTGGCAGCCCACGAAAAGCCTCGAATTTGGGCCTGGCAGCCCTCGAAAAGCCTCGACTACAAGTTTTATTTGCTTTCACTTTTTACAAGTTTTATCTTTATTGATCAACTTTTCAAGTAAACTGGTGTCTTTCGACCCGGCCAGACTATATGTCTTCATCTTAACCCGGCGTTTCTTAACCCGGTGTGGCTTACAGATATCAGCTGTTAAGCATATAATCAAGGGTGAAACGACATCTTTTAATCTGGTCTAGTATTGACTATAAGTCGCCAGAATGATCATCCGGTGTTTATCAAATACCCGGTATGGCTTATTACGCACCAGCATAATATGGTGGGTACCTTCCAACACCCAAAGTTTGGGTTTTCACCCTTACTAAATAAGTTGGTGGACCAACAACAGTAATTTAATATCACAGGTATGATATGATTCATATTTCAGTACCTTACCACCTTTGTTATGAGGATTCTGTTTCTGTATTGGGTATCATAACCCGTCCGGAGGTAAACCGCCAGGACATGTTTAAGTATTTAACATGCAGATAGCAGGACTTATACAACATACCCAGAAAAATAAAGCATAGCAATATCATGCTGGATTAAAATATCAAGTGGCATTGCACAATGGCAGCAAATCAAAGTATGCCAACTAGCCTATTACAAGGCGCTTTAAGGCCCAAAACAAATGATTGTTCTTTACACAGAACACAATCTGTGAATATCAACCCAGTTGCCGGATTAAGACTCATCGCCAGGCTGACGAGAGGTTGATGGATCTTCTGGTGTCGGTTCAGCCTCCTCCTCCCCATCCAGTGGCTGGAAGTCAATGGTGGTCCAGTCAATCCGGGTTAAAGCTTGAAAGACAGCCTCTTCACTTATAAGTTCAGACGGATCAACGTCAGGGGCGTAAGTGTGCTTACGGATTGGCGGGATAAGATTTTGCACTTCCTTCGCAACAGTCTCAATCCGTTGGTTGTTGGCATCATAGAAGGACCGATGAACAGTCAAATTAGCCTCTTCCGCCAATTGACTTGCCAAAGGCCGCATCTCCTTTGTCAGGGCTTTGAGGGCTTCATTATCAAATTCTGCCCCATTTTCTTGTTCACCGGGATAGCCCTTGGCAATATCAACTGGATCCAGGTCAGCTATCCATGTTTTGGCTCGAGTAAGTGCCAACAAAGCGCCAGCCCTGGCAGTGGATCGCTTCATCTCCTCTATCTGCACCGGCGTCATTGATAACCTTGCTAAAGTGTCCCTGATCAATGTTGGTGCCGGTTTGTTTTATGAGACTGCACAGGTAACCCATTGGGCACCGGTATACAGTTGCTCTATCAACTTATATGTTGCCTTCAGCTTCATCCGCATGTCAGCGCCCAGATGAGCAACATGGCCACCTATAACGTTTTAAGACTTTGACATTAAACCGGCAATTTCAAAGATGGTTATTCAAGAAATTTTGACAAGAGTAATTACCAAATATTGTAGAGGTCATGGAATTTACTTGGCGCTTCAACCCAGTTAGCTCTTCCGCCACCGCTTTAAGAGCTGACTCGGCATCTTCAGCCCGCTTCAACAATGCAGTCTTTTTAGTTTCCCAGCTAGCATGTTCATTCTTGAACCCTTCCTTAAGTTGTTCCATGGCTGTCAAAGCGGTTTTAAGCTCATCCTTGGCCTTGGAAGTCTCGGATTGCTGGGATTTGATATTTTCTTGAAGATCGACAATTTTGGAGTCTTTGTTGTTTATATTGGCCTGCAAAGATCATATCATGATGATATTTTTCTCAAAGTCCCAAGCATATAACCAGTTATACACTTGGCACTTGGGGGCTATTGGCTAATGCAGAATGCTTTTTTCCTACTGCCTATTTAAAAGTCCCAAGGCTCAATACAAGTATGAATCTTGGCACTTGGGGGCTAATGCATATTTGATCAAAAAGTACAAAGACGAAAGGTGGCAAACTGAATATTGGATCATGAAGTCCCGGTTCACCTTGATAAGGTTGAACCGACCCTAGGGGGCTACTCATTTGAAACACTTTATTTACAAGTTCCGGTTTGTCTTCAAGAGACAAACCGACCCTTGGGGGCTACAATGGAGATATACAGAACAAAGCAAGATTAAAGTGTGTGGAGAGTTACCTCATAGCGCTCCTTCATCATGTTCACCAAACCGGCTTCATAATCTCGGCTTGTGTAGAGGCGATGTAAGAAATCGGAATGAAGCTCTTCGGCAGAAAAGTTGACATAGCTGGATAAATCTGTCTTCTCTTTCCCCTTTCCCGTAGCAGCAAATTCTTCCTTAGCAGTGTGCTTTGATAAGGCAACCGGATTGCCTGGGGCGGTGTGAGCAGTACCGGTGATAATAACATCATGATCGCCACCTTTTGACGGGCTCGGCGGATTGACAATATCCCTGGCTGGGCTCGGCGGATTAGCAGCTGGGCTCGGCGGATCAGCAGCTGGACTTGGAGGCGTAGCATGCGGGCTTGATGGATCAACATGCGTAGCCGGGTCAGCTTCCAGCGGATTAGCATCAGTGGCTGGATCTTGTGGGGCAGAGTCATCCATGACAACATCAGTGTCTCTACCAGCATCTTCTGGGGTCTTCTCCGGTTCAACTTCATTAGTGGGGCCACTGGTCTTGGCTTTCTGGCTTAATCGGGCCTTGGCACTACAATATCAAAACAAAGATTAGTATGGTAAACTGACGCATGAAGGAAAAAGCTGAAGGGCAGTATACTTACCCAGCGATGGTCTTGAGGGGAGGCAATTGCGTGGTTGATGAGTCGCCAGATGAAGAATTAGAAGTCACCTGATAATTTGAATCAGACGGATTAAGTGGGTATCGGAAGCAACCTGCCAAGGGACAAAGTTTTGCAAAATAGGAAGGGACCTCTGGACGACGTTTTCGGGGTGGAGTGTCTGGTAAACCGGAGGAAGTGACTTGTTGGCCACTGTGCCGGGTTGTGCGATGACCTTCATGTTGCTGTGTCTTCAAAGAAAATTGTGGATCTAGATGAGCATGAGGGTGAGTATTTTACTTTTCGAACTGCACGGCGAAGTTTTTGAACCGGCACATGATCTGAATCGGAGGAAAGGGAAATTACCTCTACATGATCTGCACGACTGGCTTCCGCATCATCCTGATAATAATCATTGTCAATAAGGTGTACGAAAAATAAACCAAGGGAGTCAAGTTCTACCTCTTGGTCCGATTCCTCAATATCTTCGGGCGGATCAGCGGACTCGCCGGTTTTCTTCTTGGCCGGTTTCTTTATGACTTTGCTTTTTGCACGAGGGGCCCTCGGCGGTTTTATCTTGAGCTTTCCTCTTCCATAAGGTATCTTTGGCCTATAAAAATTAAAACAAAGGATTATTATAGCAGTGTTAAAGCAGAGAGGGATCAAAAAAGCACAAGGCTAAATTTTTTACCGCTGGCGGTTTGTTGGAGGCATAAAAAGGGCGCAGCCCAGTTTGGCTGCATGTGGCGGTTGGTTCGTCAAGCATCTTGTTCACACATTCAGTGACTTCATCATCAGTCATTTCTATCTCATTAAACCGTTGAGGATCCTTGGCATCGCCGGTATACTCGTGCATCAATCCGGAGCGGCGGCTTAAAGGTAGGATATGCCATGAAACCCAATAGCGAACAAGGTCAACACCAGTTAAACCATTGGCTAGGAGAGCCCGGAGCTTGGCGAGTTGAGGTGCATAAGCCTGTCGCTCCTTGGCAGTGAGCCGTTGAGCCGTTGAGGCAGCCGGTGAGTATGGTAACCCGACAAAGGATTTTCTCCAACAGGAGCAGTGTTTTGACAATAAAACCATGTTAGGTTCTAGTCTTTGGGGTAGCTGTGATGTTTTGCATGAGGGAAATCAACTTCTTTCCTCTTCTGGATTGGCACCCCACCAAGTTTAGTGTTGGGACCATCAAAGAACTCAGTTCGGCGGTTTAAATGGAAAAAGTCTCGGAAGAGCTCAACAGATGGTTCTTCTTGAAGGTAAACTTCACAGAATACTTGGAAGTTGCATATGTTGGACACAAAATTTGGTCCAATATCTTGTGGATGGAGTTGAAAGCTAGCAAGTACATCCCGGAAAAACTTTGATCCGGGAGGGCTGAATCCCCGGTCTAGATGTTGCATGAAGATGATCACTTCTCCATCTTGAGGTTCAGGAGGGCACTCAGGCCAGGGACTTGCCAATGAAAGACATTTTTTGAGGCTAAAGTGCCAGTTACAACATATCCATTGATTTGCATTTCCGTAATCCGGGAAGGAGCCCAGTTGCAAGCGGAGAATTGCTTGGTCATCTTGGAAAACAAACTGTAAAAGGAAAATGAAGGCCGGTTTATGATTGAAGGTTGATGTGCACTAATCAGTGTTAAACCGGGGAATTTGATCAAGGCATATATGTGAGTTAAACCGGCAATTACTATTCAAGTCAAGATGGCGGTTTAAGTGAGGGCTAATGGCATATGGCAGATTATCAATTACTAAAGGTTAAACCGCCGGAAAACAGAAGAGGCAGAGCTGAAATCTACTAAGTGTTTACAGAAACAGATTTCACAATATGGCAGTATAATTTTGGATCTACCGTGGTTCAATAAAGAAAATTTTTCTAAGCCCTACAATGGCGCTAATAGGAACAGAGAAGGTCCAGATGGGGTTTTTTCTAGGAACAGCAAGACGCCGTGGTGCGATAGACTAAAGTTATGGATCTAGCCGCAAAGAAAACTATCAGGCATAGCTAGATTCAGTAAAAAGGATAAGGGAAAGGTGGAGAAGCACTGATGAACGTCAATGAACAGGGAAGAACAGGAAGCTCTAATGGAGATCTAGGGTTACGGGAAGAAAGCTTACCAGGGCCACGCAACAACGGAGGAGTATTGCAGGATCTCTGGTACGAACAGGGTGATGCAGCGGCCTTGTCGGTGCAGATTCGAGGATCGACGGCGGCGGCTGTGCTTGAGCTCTTCAGGACGCGAGGAGGAAGATGAGAGGCAAGAAAAAGAATGGAAAGGCTCCCCGGCCCTATTTATAAAGGCAAGAGGATAAAACAGCAGGCGCGAGAATCGAGGGGCCTAAAGCGGCAAAAGGGGGCACAGCTGTCGCCTCGATCTTTGGGAATTAATTAAAGAGAAGGGAATCTTCATAAATCTTTTTATGCAGAGATGACATCATGACGATTTACTGCAGTGTGAGAAGATGACGTCACGGCGGTTTACCAAAGTTTACAGGGAGACGACAACATGGCGGTTTAGAAGAATCATCAGAAGACACTCATGGAATTTTTCTAAGTATTGAAGATTGACATGAACAGGTTCAAATCAATCTGGGGCCTAATGTTGAGGATATAACTACTGAGTGTAAACCGCCCAGGAGGGGCCGATTCACGCTCAACTATACTGAAGCCCATGAAGACAAGAAGATGGCGCTTTACTAATAAAGCTTAGAGGCCCAGAGTCCAAAGGCAGATTAGGGCCCATAGTAGTAAACCACCATAATTGTATAACTTGTATTGTAAGTTAGGGAAAGGGAGAGACCGAGCCGAACACTTGTATGAGTCGGCCTCGGGACTCTGTAAACCGGCCGGGCATCGACCTATGTATATAAAGGGACGACCCGGCGGCGGTTCAGGGACAACAGGCAACAACTCGAGACTCAGGCAAAGCGTATTTGCTCCCTGGTCATCGAAACCCCAATAATTCCCACACAACTAGACGTAGGCTTTTACCTTCATCGAAGGGGCCGAACTAGTATAAACTCTTGTGTCCCTTGTCCGGTTTAACCCCTTCAGGCTAATCTCGTTGCGATGGCTCCACGACTAAGTCCTTTCGCTAGGACATTTGACGTGATATTTCCACGACACCTCCCCCTGCCCAATCCGAATTGGACAAGGGGTGGGGGCGCGGCCCCCACTTTCCTTCTCCCTTTCCCCTCTCCACTGGAAGGAATGGGAGGCGAATCCTACTAGGAGTGGAGTCCTAGTAGGACCCCCCCATGGCGCGCCACCCCTAGGGCCGGCCACCTCCTCCTCCCCTCCTTTATATACGGGGGTGGGGGGAACCCTAAAGGCACATCAATTGTTCTCTTAGCCATGTGCAGTGCCCCCCTCCATATTTTACTCCTCCGGTCATAGCATTGTAGTGCTAGGCGAAGCCCTGCGTGGATCACATCACCATCACCGTCACCACGCCGTCGTGCTGACGGAACTCTCCCTCAACCCTCTACTAGATCAAGAGTTCAAGGGACATCATCAAGCTGAACGTGTGCTAAACTCAGAGGTTCCGTATGTTCGGTACTTGGATCGGTTGGATCGTGAATACGTTCAACTACATCAACCGCGTTAACTTAACAGTTCCGCTTTCGGTCTACGAGGGTACGTAGACACAATCTCCCCTCTCGTTGCTATGCATCTCCTAGATAGATCTTGCATGAGCGTAGGATTTTTTTTTGAAATTGCATGCTACGTCCCCCAATAGTGGCATCTGAGCCAGGTCTATGCGTAGATGATATGCACGAGTAGAACACAAAGAGTTGTGTGCGACAATAGTCATACTGCTTACCACCAACGTCTTACTTTGATTCGGCGGTATTGTTGGATGAAGCGGCCTGGACCAACATTACATGACCACGTTCATGAGACCGGTTCTGCTGACGTGCTTTGCACACAGGTGGCTGGCGGGTGTCTGTTTCTCCAACTTTAGTTGAATCGAGTTTGACTACGGCCGGTCCTTGTTGAAGGTTAAAACAGCACACTTGACGAAAAATCTTTGTGGTTTTGATGCGTAGGTAAGAACGGTTCTTGCTAGAAGCCCGTAGCAGCCACGTAAAACTTGCAACAACAAAGTAGAGGACGTCTAACTTGTGTTTGCAGGACATGTTGTGATATGATATGGTCAAGGCATGATGTGATATAAGTTATTGTATGAGATGATCATGTTTTGTAGAAGTTATCGGCAACTGGCAGGAGCCTTATGGTTGTCGCTTTATTGTATGAAATGCAATCGCCATGTAATTTCTTTACTTTATCACGATGCGGTAGTGATAGTTGTAGAAGCAATAGTTAGCGAGACGATAACGACGCTACGATGGAGATCAGGATGTCAAACCAGTGACGATGGAGATCATAATGGTGCTTTGGAGATGGAGATCAAAGGCACAGGATGATGATGGCCATATCATGTCACATATTTTGATTGCATGTGATGTTTATCTTTTATGCATCTTATTTTGCTTAGTATGGCGGTAGCATTATAAGATGACCCCTCACTAAATTTCAAGGTATAAGTGTTCTCCCTGAGTATGCACCGTTGCTATAGTTCATCGTGCCGAGACACCACGTCATGATTGGGTGTGATAAGCTCTATGTTCACATACACCGAGTGCAAGCCAGTTTTGCACATGCCGAATACTCGGGTTAAACTTGACGAGCCTACACTACAAAAAAAACACTTCCATGATGATACGTGTTTGTGACGGTAGGTCATGTTTTCTGTCATGCATGTACATCCATGACGATTTTATGACGGAATCAAGATAGTCATACTTGTGATGTGGTAGAAGTGTTCCATGACATTACCAAAATTATCATCACAGAAGTGTCCACTTCCATGACGATAAATCGCACGTCATAGAAGTGCTTTCGTCAAGGGTGACCGACACGTGGCATCGACCGTAACGGTCGCTGTTAAGCTGTCGGGTCTGGTTTTGGATCCGATACCCTAACAGCCCGGACCAATGGGGATTTTCCATGTGTAAAATTATCATTGGCCGGAGGAAACACGCGTTTGCTCCTCGGTGGGCCAGATGTCGTCCGTCCATTATAGGAGACATGCCTATGATACGTCGACACATGTCAGGGCCCAACAGAGGCTCATATAGGTTAAAAAGGCCGGCCCAGTCAAAGGTCCGTAGTACTTACTCAGGTACTAGTGGGCCAGCCCAATAACGGCATGTTTAATATAAAGGCCCATTTACGGCCCAAAGCCAGATTTGGCCCGTTAATTGTTTGCCGAATATTTGGGCCCAATTACGGCCCAGTGACTTTCGACCTGTTAGAGGCCCGATGTAGACATGGGCCCATTTCAGCCTGGTGTGTCTTTTGGCCTGGTAATGGCCCGTGCTGCCCATGGGCCATATATTGTCCGACGCGACATCTGACCCACTAACGGCCCGTGATAAAGGTGGCAACATTTCAGCCCAATGTCACTTTGGGCCTGTTAAAGGCCTGTCGTATAATATGGCCCGTTGATGCCTGTACTAAGCTTTCGGCCTTTTAAAGGCCCATGATATCAGTGGGCCAACTAAGGCCCGAGATATGTTTCGGCCTGGTAACAGCCCGTCATATAACTGGGCCAAAAAAGGCCCGGTCTACCTTTCAGCCTGCTGAAGGCCCGTCGACGACTTGTGAAAATTGAGGCCCAACATGAATTTCAACCTGCTAAAGGCCCATGGTTTCTTCTGGGCTGTAACAGGCCAGCAGAATATTCAGCCTGTTAATGGCCCAAGCTACATGGGCCAAATTAAGCGCTGGGTCCACAAAAGGCCCAACTAAAATTTGGGCCGAATATAGGCCGGAGTAAGTTGTGGGCCTGCCGCAAGGTGTGAAGGCCCCAATGGCCATTAGGGCCCAAGAAATATGCAAGTCGGTCCCATTGTGGCCCGCTAAAAACCAGGCCCGTTAGAGGCGAATGTTTCGGCCCGATCGACTACATCAGATTTTTTTCCAGATAACGAATGATGGCAGTAACTAGTAGGAATTAAGAACAAACCTACTCTATACAAGAAAGAAATTATGGCATAGTAACTTAGAATAATACATACACTATACAATAAAGGATTTATGGTATATTACGTCCACTGGGCATCGAAGTTTGCCACCAGTGCTCATAAAGCGCAACGAAGAAGCATATTACAAAAACTGGGCACCATTGCAGCGTAACAAAATAATAGTGAACCGAGACCACTTCCAAGACAATTCAAGAAAGGTTAGCCTTGCGTGGAAACTTCTGCACAAGCTACTGAGCAAGGCTGTGAGACCGGCCTAGCATGTCGGTCATAGCTTCCAGGTGTAGCTGTTTAGCAATGAGGTTCTCATTGGTGTTCTCCGCAATCTTTCTTAGAGATAGGACTTCAAGTCGAAGTTGAGTTGCAGAATGCCTTTCTGCTAGAGCTTGGGACTGAAGAAGTCGAACTAATTCAGACAGCGAATTCTGTGAGCTTGTCTGACTGCTAGTCTCAAGTAACTTGAACACTTCATCAAGACAAGACTTTGGGGTTGTCTCACTATCTTCAAGATGTTTTGCCTTCTTTGCTGCAATATATGTTGGGTTTGTCTCACAACCTTCAGCAGACTTGTGCATGCAATCAGGCATATCACCCTGAAACAAGCAGAGAGATGACATGTTTTGCACATGTATAAACAAATCTGATAACTGTGCTGTCAATTTCATCAAATTTCAAATTAGAAAATAAAGAGTAAGTTCAAAATATCAATAGCATAATTTGGCATTGTTCATAATGCGGGGAGCTTCACCACACTACTGGATTACCATGTCAACATAACCAACATAGATGAAGGGCAAAGTCAATCATTGTATCTATTTTGGTTAATGTGCATGGCATGTTTTCATATCATCAACCACATCAGTGAGATAAAACAAGAGATGACAAGGTGCAAACGTGGGCTGCTTCACAACACACTGGATTATAGATCCACAAAAACAATCATACATATAGGGAGTATTGAGTAATGTGCATGGTATGAATAAGGAATTTGATTTTACATGGAAAACTTGGAACTTACGGTTGTTGCGGACATGCATTTTGATAGAAACAGCAAACTAAATAGTAGTAAACGATAGAGAGTATGAGAAAATTAAACAACAATTGAGGATAAAGGCTTTAGACAGACTGACTTACATTAACAGTTAACACCGGCTTTATAATGCCCTTCTCCATGTCAAGGGAAGGATAGCTCAAGAATTTCAGCACAGAATCTTCTTCATAAGTATTGCCTGTACACTACATTTTGTAGAGAGTAATTATAGCTATGATAATCACTACTGCAGGATGCTGCTAACGCGACACTAAGATCAGAGACCCTTTGACGAAAATGTGTGTGATGCATTAATCACAAACGGGGATGTAAAAAAACTATCAAAAAAGGTGCAAAACGTTTGCGATGGCGGAGCCATCAAACACGGTTTAGATTTTAGTTGTGTGTGCGATTCAGGGCACATGGTTAACCCGTTCGAACTATTTGCGATGAGGCATAACAACATAAATGGGCAACCATATCAATGTGTGTGCATTATACTACATACAGTTTGCTCCGATGAACCGTTTGCTATTAGGGAGTCCAACATAAACGGTTAGCCAGATCAAGGTGTGTGTGATATAGGGCATACGGTTCACTCGGATGAACTGTTTACGATTAGCGAACGCAACAGAAATGGTTCAAATTAACAAGATGCGTGTGATACTTGGCAAACAACCGACTTGGATGAACTGTTTATGATGAGAAATTACAACAGAGACGGTTAATACAGTTAGTTCATGTGGGATTCTGTGTGTACAAAAAACTTTGAAAATTGCAAACTAGTTGCTTGCGGTGGCTAGGAGTATCGCACACGATGCGTCTGCGAGTACTCGTATGCGATGATTAGTAAGTTACACATACATTTCCTTATGTTAACACTTGTGTGATAAATAACACGTGGCACCGGATACGGTATTCAGGTTGTGTGTGTGTTGTGCTCCACTTAGTCTTCCCGCGCTCCAGCAAATGCTTCCCGCGCTCCACATGGGTGAATTGTAAAATCCACGCCTATTCCCTCACCGGTTTCCCGCCACCAGCTAATGGCTTGCTGCATATAACCCAGGCGGCAATGCACCACCGCGACACTCTGCGAAGATCTAGTCCTCACCCATCTACTATTAGTTATTCCAAGCATGTCAGACAATGACCAAAGCTTCGACGTCGACGCCTACCTGCGCTACATCTTCAGTGAGGAGAACGAGCCGGAGCAGGTCGGGGAGCAAGAGCTTCATCAGCCAGTGCATGCACCATGGCCCATCGGCAGCGATATCGGCATCATAGTCTTTGGGAGCGCAATCGACATATTGCAGAGGAGGTGTGATGAGCAGTTTGCCATCCACCATGCAAAAGATCTAGAGCTGCTCGGTAGCATGATCGACGACCCACCCGAAGAGCCGCCGTCACCAGTGCTCATCTAGAGCCTGATGCCCCACAAGGAACGGGCAGAGGACCTTTGCGATTCATTCAAGACAAAGGTAGCCTGCGGCTTCATCATTGCCCGCGGCGGCCGTGTCAACCTTGATCCTGATGATGTGGTGGCCAGGATCGAGCGCATCCTTGGCGGAGTTGACGTCCCTGACAAAGTAGAACATCGCCAACGTGATATCTTGAGGATGCAGGTGATCGACGGAATTTGCTACCAGGCCAGAGACATGGAAATGGAGCGGTTCCGCGAAGTTGTCATGCGCGCGATTGCATGCTGTCAAGCTCTTCTAGAAGAGGCCCAACAGCCCCAAGGGCCTCCCAGCGCCAGCAGCTCCGTAGGTGGAGGTGGGTCGGGACACTTGTCGTGAATGGCCGCAAGGGTGCTATGCTGATCATGGAGTCTGAGAAGACCATCGTCGGAAGGCCGCCAGCTCAGCCTTTTAGCTTATATTTTATTATAATTGTATGCATACGACAATTATGTAAGACAATTAGCCTTATGCGGCAAGGTTGTGAGTGTTCTGGACCTTGCCGCATTTGGCATTTTAAATTATCCTGAATATGTAAGACAATTATTAAGAATCATTAACCGTTGCCATTGTAACTTTGCCTCAACGGCGAGCAGAGCGTGCGTAGGGATGCCAAAGCGAAGTGCGCTGCGGCCGCCTCAACGGCGAGCAACCACGTGGTCAACCTTCTGCCATCAATAAATTTTGACCGTGTTTCTCGTCACATTGCTGATTACAATGCAATAAGTAATTGCAAATCTGTTCACACCTATCAAACTAATATGTGTTCACACTTAGCACTAGGCTATAAAAACTACCCACTCAAAAATTACTTCACAGTTCCTCTCCTCATCACCCACAAAATTGGTTTTTTCTATCAAGTCATTCCGCCATGACCGTTAGGAGGAGTTTAGGGTGGACATATAACCATACAACAAAGACCAAGGCCGCGAAAGCACAAGAGAGGTCCCTCCACGAAGCCGCAGCCGCAACAGAGATGTCCCGGCGTGCCACGGAGCCCTCGATCGAGCTCTCATGGGCACGCAAGGGCTCTCACAAGCGCATTCGCGGCGTCGGCCATTGCGGCGAGCCGGCGTTCCCGAAGTCCTTCACTGGCAACGACGATATTCTCGCTGGCGTCACTACGCGGCAGGAGTTGGTCGACGGCTTGATGAAGCTGCTCAAGATCTGCGATGCTTCGGTTGAAAAGGTGATGGGCCTCGTTGAGCAACTCATGGGTGACAATGTGAAGCTCCTCAAGTTGGTCGCCGAGAAGGAGGAGGAGGCCGCCAGCTGGAAGATGCTGCATGAGTAGAGCAGTGATACATCTCCAACGTATCTATAATTTTGATTGTTCCATGCTATTATATTACCCCTTTTGGATGTTTATGGGCTTTATTTTACACATTTATATCATTTTTGGGACTAACCTACTAACCGGAGGCCCAGCCCATATTGCTGTTTTTTTTGCCTATTTCAGTATTTCGAAGAAAAGGAATATCAAACGAAGTCCAAACGGAATGAAACCTTCGGGAGCGTGATTTTTGGAACGAACCTGATCCGGAGAGCTTGGAGTGCAAGTCAAGAAGCTTCCGAGGGACCCACGAGATAGAGGGCCGCACCCCCACTGTAGGGCGCGCCTCCCCGTCTCGTGGTCCCCTCGGGCGGCCACCGACGTACTTCTTCCTCCTATATATACCTACGTACCCCGAAAACATCCAGGAGCACGAGAAACACAATTTCCACCGCCGTAACATTCTGTATCCGCGAGTTGTCATCTTGGAGCCTTCGCTGGCACTCTACCGGAGAGGGAATCAACCACGGAGGGCTTCTACATCAACATCCTTGCCCCTCCGATGAGTTGTGAGTAGTTTACCACAGACCTACGGGTCCATAGTTATTAGCTAGATGGCTTCTTCTCTCTTTTTGGATCTCAATACAATGTTCTCCCCCTCTCTTGTGGAGATCTATTCGATGTAAACTCTTTTTACGGTGTGTTTGTCGAGATCCGACTAATTGTGGGTTTATGATCAAGTTTATCTATGAATAATATTTGAATCTTCTCTGAATTCTTTTATGTATGATTGAGTTATCTTTGCAAATCTCTTCGAACTATCAGTTTGGTTTGGCCTACTAGATTGATCTTTCTTGCCATGGGAGAAGTGCTTAGCTTTGGGTTCAATCTTGCGGTGTCCTTACCAAGTGACAGAAAGGGTTGCAAGGCACGTATTGTATTGTTGCCATCGAGGATAACAAGATGGGGTTTATATCATATTGCATGTGTTTATCCCTCTACATCATGTCATCTTGCTGAATGCATTACTCTGTTCTTCTGAACTTAATACTCTAGATGCAGGAAGGAGTCGGGCGATGTGTGGAGTAATAGTAGTAGATGCAGGAAGGAGTTGGTCTACTTGTTATGGACATGATGCCTATATACATGATCATGCCTAGATAATCTCATAACTATGCGCTTTTCTGTTAATTGCTCGACAGTAATTTGTTCACCCACCGTAATACTTATGCTATCTTGAGAGAAGCCTCTAGTGAAACCTATGGCCCCCGGGTCTATCTCTTATCATATTTGCTTTCAATCTACTTTTATTTGCATCTTTACTTTTTGCATCTATATTACAAAATGCAAAAAATATATTTATCTTATCATACTATCTTTATTAGATCTCGCTTTCGCAAGTGGTCCTGAAGGGATTGACAACCCCTTTATTGCGTTGGTTGCGAGTTCTCAGTTTGTTTGTGTAGGTGCGTGGGACTTTTGAGGAGCCTCCTACTGGATTGATACCTTGGTTCTCAAAACTGAGGGAAATACTTATGCTACATTTTGCTGCATCACCCTCTCCTCTTCGAGGAAAACCAACGCAAGCTCAAGACGTAGCAAGCAGTGCCTCGGAGATGACGCTGAAAGCGGTCGTCGCAGAACTGATGGGTGGCTTGAGGAAGCTCCGAATCGAGCGCGAGCAGGAGGTGGAGGAATCCGTGGCTGATTTCAAGCAAAGTCATGAGGAATTGAAGAAGGAGCTGGAGGATTTCGCCGCCCGGCGATCCATCAATGAGTAGAGACAGTAGCGACCCAGATTGTCGTCTGCAATTTCCTTCTTCTCTTCCCCCCTTGTCTTCCGAGCTTTGCCGCATGTGGCATTTTAAATTATCCAGAATATGTAAGACAATTATTATCTGCGCCATTGTAAATTTGTCATCGTATTATCCGTTGCCATTTTATTTGTGGTCGTATTATCCGTTGCCCTATGTGGCAATTTAAATTAGGGCGGAATACAAGCTGAAAACACGAACAAAGCATATGCTGCCATGGGATCACTAGCAAACACCCTCCGTCCAGGTGCTTTAATTAACCCATTAATGGAGAAGTTGTGAGCGAGGCGGGCGGCGGCGGCTGGTGCATGGAGGTCAAAGAGCTCGCTCCCCGGTGAGCATGGGCAGCCTTGTTGCTTTCACATGTCCCATCGAGCCTGCGAGGTGGACAGGATGCACGCGTCCCGTCGAGCCTGCGCGGCGCACTACTCGCACGCGTCCCGTCGAGCTTGCATGGCGGACTACTCGTGCTCGTCCCGTCTAATCAAACAGCTGCACGCACGCCACCGAGTATGGTTAAATTTCGACATGGTTAATATAATACAACCGTTTGCGAGATTAATGTGTTAGCTTTTTGTTTCAAAAAGGACTTCATTGGCTACTAATGTGTGCACCTCTTCTCAAACTGGACGATTTTTTACCACGGCATATATGTGCCATGTCATGTAACCATGCCAAGTTTCATGTGTTTTGGGTGACTTTTTGATTTACTGGGATTTAAAACCGAGATTCTCAATGTTTCAGGACGACGACAAGTTTGTAATTCATTCCCATTCCTTAAATGAGACCTAAACATGCACCCGAGGACACACGTTTGTAATTCATTCCCATTCCTTAAATGAGACCAAAACATGCACCCAATGACACATGTACAATTTCCCACCCATTTTTCTTCACTGGAGCATGTGGTTGTAGTTCAAATTTGAATTATGGACTACATTAAATGCCTAGAAAACTTAGTAATTAGTAATATATATACAATGGCCAAATGAACCCTGAAGAATTTCAAATTTCAGCCCGACACTCTTGTTATTCTATGTTGCCTATAGAAAACAAAGTTCAAGGCGACAAGAGGCAGCGATTATCATTTCGCCCACAAGAGGGGCATGTTTCCCTATCGGAACCACGAGGGTTGCGATAGGCTACGGTTTGTAAAAGGCTTGTAATATAGCTGCGCCCAAATTGGACAATTATATGTACCATGTAGTGACACCATGCCAAGTTTCGTGATTTCCTGGTGAGTTTTGGATTTACAGAGATTTAAAAACCGAGATTCACAATGTTTGTGGCCAAGCCAGGACGGCGAGATGGTTGAATTGTTCCCATTCGTTCCATGGGACCTAAACATGCACCTCAAGGAAACATGTATGTTTTTTCTAGCCATTTTGGTGCACTGGAGCATGTATTTGTAGTTCGGATTTGAATTATGTTCATTAAATGCCTAGAAAACTCAATTAATGAATAAAAAAGGTCAAATGAACCCTGAATAATTTCAAAGTTCAGCGTGAATCTCCAGTTGTTCCGTGTCGCGTGTAGAAGAAAATACGAGGCTAGAAGAGGGAGTGATTATCGTTTGGCCCACAAGGGGACACGTTTCCCTAACGAAACCACGAGGGTTCTTGCGACAGGCTCCGGTTTGTAAGAGGTTTGTAATAAAGCTTGGACCAAATTGGAAATGTTTTTACCACGACATATATGTGCCATGACGTGACACCATGCCACCTTTGATGACTTTCTGGTGAGTTTAGGATTTATGGGGACTTAAAAACCGAGATTCGAAATGTTTGAGGACGAGCCAGGACACTGACACGGTTGTAATTCGTTCCCATTCCTGGCATGAGACCTAAACATGCACCCAAGGACACATGTATAATTTTTCTATCCATTTTGGTGAACTGGAGCATGTATTTGTAGTTCAGATTTGAATTATGGACATTAAATGCCTAGGAAACTCAATTAGTGTATAAAAATGCCAAATGAACCTTGAATAAGTTTAAATTTCAGCATGGATATCATGTCATTCCGTGTTTCCCGTGGAAGAAAATACAAGGCAAAAAGAGGCAGTGATTACGTTTCGCCCACAAGGGGAACATGTTTCCCAATCGGAACCATGAGGCTTCTTTGAGAGAAGCTCCGGTTTTTGTAAGAGGTTTGTAATAAAGCTTGGCCCAAATTGGACAATGATTTTACCACGACATATATGTGCCATGACATGACACCATGCCACCTTTGATGTCTTTCTTGTGAGTTTAGGATTTATGGGGAATTAAAAAACCGAGATTTAAAATGTTTGAGCCATGACACCGGTACAGTTGTAATTCGTTCCCATTCCTGGCATGGGACCTAAACATGCACCCAAGGACACATGTATAATTTTTCTAGCCATTTTGGTGAACTGGAGCATGTATTTGTAGTCCAGATTTGAATTATGGACATTAAATGCCTAGAAAACTCAATTAGTGTATAAAAAGGCCACGAACCCTGAAAATTTAAATTTCAGCACGGATATCCTGTCATTCCATGTTGCCCGTAGAAGAAAATACAAGGCGAAAAGAGGCAGTGATTACGTTTCTCCCACAAGGGGGACACGTTTCCCTATCAGAACCACGAGACTTCTTTGAGAGAAGCTCCAGTTTGTAAGAGGCTTGTAATAAAACTTGCGCCACAATGGACGAAAAAATATTCCTCGACATATAAGTGCCACGTCGTGACACCATGCCAGGTTTCACGATTTTCGGCTTAGTTTTGGATTTATGGGGATTTAAAAACCGAGATTCTTCTCACGAAATGTTTTCAAATAGCACATGGTTCACTCATGAAAGCCAATATTCAATGAAAACTTCGTGGAAACCATATTTTAAAGTTTCATAAAAATCTGAAAAAAATGTGGGATGTTCAGAAGGTGATGTTTTATTGCGACACAAAATTTCAAGTTGAAAAACATTACGAGATGTGAGCTATGAAAAGATAAATTCAGCCCTGAATAGTGACATTACTATTCAACACTATTCAACGTTGATTTTGTCTTTTTCATAGCTCACATCTTGTAATGTGTTTCAACTTGAAATTTTGTGTGGCAATAAAACATCATCCTCTTAACATCCCGCATTTTTTTTAGTTTTTTTTGAAACTTCAAAACATCTTTTTCTCGTGGTTTTCACCGGTTTCCACCAAATGTTGGTTTCCATATGATATTCCCCCTCGCTACACGCGCGATCTGAGTCGTGCGTTCTGATTGGACAGAACCCAAACCCGACGGATCGTACGCTCCATTGGATGCTCCCAGATCGAACGACAGCCCTGAGCCCTTTCGACAGCACATGCAGTACATGGATAAGCACTGTGCGCATGCATCGTGTAGCTCATGCTTCCTTCTCTGCTAGGTTTTCATTAAAAACAGGCTACCATTTCTCGCCACTCCTCTCATCGGTTTCCTGCCTCTTCTCCCATATTTTAATTCTTATAGTTCATCTCATCCAAAATCAATTAGTTTTATAAAAAAAATTGTTTTAAGATTCATGGAATCATGCATTGTAAAGGTAAAAACAAAAAGTGACAATTCATTTAGAAAACAAAAGTTTGGGCAATTAAGATATGGAAGATTCTAGAGAACAAAGGAGAAGTGCTTGTGTTTTGAGGTTTGTGCATTATGCTTAAGTTCAACCATGGAGTCTTCTAGATTGTACATGTGGCAGAATCTGGTGGAATGTAGATGATATCCAATGGCCAGTAGTGCTCGGATTTGCCATCTCTGTACGGTCGAATTGGCTTCATCCAACGACAAACTTTCAAAATTATTCGCACACTATATAAGTGTATAGATGTATATATATATAGACGTGTCCCATGATAGACAAAATAAAGTTTGAGCGCATGCGTGGGACGACCCCCCCACCGCCGCCTTAAAGTTGGGAAACTGACATCGTACGTATTGAACCAGGCTTGGAGTCGGGTACAGTGTTCAGTTTGTAATGTAGTTGGTGGCCCATCGAAGTTGTGCATTTGGGATTTAAACACATCATACACCATCGTACGCATACATATTTTTGGGCAGCATGTAGTGTAGACGGGGTCTTCTGATCGACCACGTCTCCCTTGTGCGGTTTTTTGTGACGACACACACATATCTGTGGGCTCCCCGAGTGTATATATATCATCCCTTTGTCCGATAATGAGGGGTATGTGTTGGCCATGAATGGATTCCTTCTAGTTCGTGTTAGGGCCGGTCACCGTCAAATGTCGCTCAACCAAAGCTCGAGCTCATGCGTTGTCAGGATTCCCTCCCAGATGCTCGGATTGCTAGATTCGACCTACATCAAACCCTGCGTATCTCGTCCTTAACTACCTTGCCTTCATGGTTGTTGTTTGTATCGAGAGGTAGGCACCACATCTAAATCATACATTATTCTATATTGAAAACACACATCACCCCTTCCCAACGTACATCATTTTGGGCCGCATGCAAGAGGTGCTGGTTTTGTGGTCCCTCTCATGCGAATTTTATGATGGTTCAATCTATTGGCCTAAGCGGTTTATCGATAACAACAACTGTCATTTGACCAAATGATAGATTCATTGGTCCGTCTTATGGTAGGTCATGGCGACATGCATGTATGACCAAAGTATCAATCATTACGTGCATCCGCCCTGCTGACACAAAGTGGGAGGTGGTGGGCCAAGCATCCTAGCTAGGTACGACATTATGTCATTATATATATATCCTAGCTAGGTGGTTGTTAGGGTGCTTTTGGGTTTGCGAGGCAGGTGCCACCAAAGTTATGCATTATGTATTTAAAGTTTTAAACATCCCCAATATTTGTACATATATTTGGCCACTTCCAGGTGGTTCTTGACTTCTGGCCCCTATCATCGATCTTCAACGACGCGCCCAACCGTGGGCCCGCGCGGTCAAAGTTGTGTATTGGAATTTTGAACATCACAGACCACCCTTTTGACTCATATATATTTGGGCCACATGCTGGTGTGGCTGTCTTTTGACCCACTCTAACGTTATTTTTTCCTGCAAAGACTCCGATGATGCTCAACGGATACGGGGTATAATATCTTAACCGTGTGTGATACAAGTGCGATGTGAATCACCATGCCTGCGCAAGCGCGAGCAAATTAAGGTGGAGGTACTGGCTCAACCATGTGCGATGCAAGTGCGCTGAAATCACCACGACCGCGCAAGAGCGAGCAAATTAAGGTGGAGGTACTGGCTCAACCGTGTGCGATGCAAGTGTGCTGAAATCACCACGACCGCGCAAGCGCGAGCAAAGGGTGGAGGTACTGGCTTAACCGTGTGCGATGCAAGTGCGCTGTAAAACCACCACCTGTGCAAGCTAAAGGCAGGTAAGTTTATTTGGAAATTAGGACAAACCGTGTGCAATAGACCAACTAGCTAGAAATATAAAAAACAAACTACCCGCCTTGAGCGTTGCAAAAATCAGCGGATCCGCGCCACTTTTCCTTATTATCATACACGCATATTGCTACTGGACCATGCGCGATCTTGGGCACTCCCGCCCCACACCAATTCCTTTACAGAAATTTTAGTAGCCATTGTACTTCAACCGTCGCCCACACTCCTCCAGGACCGACCTTATAGTAAAATTGCAGTAGCCGACGCATTTGAACCGTCACCCTCCCTCGTCCACCACCATCTCGACCCACCATTACTAAATTTTCAGTAGCCGCGGCGTATCCTCAAACACCACCCCCACATTCCCCCACCCGCCCCTCCCCCCTCAAACCCTAGCTTGCGGCCGGCGCCGGCGCCGCCGCCAACCCCTGCCGGTCTGCCCGTTCCTCCTAGCTTAGATAATAAAGTTTAGGTTACCCAGCGATTCCCATACCGTCGTCCCACTCCCCTGAGTTTTTAGATGAGGCCTGCTGTGTCCCTCCCTGCCAGATCCACATCCCTTGCTCTAGAATGTCGCAACCTAAGCTCGACCATGTATCCCGGGGAACCCGACGAGTGTTCGGCCAAGAAGAGGTTTATCATGGCCTCTCCGGTGGACGTTGGCGAGGTGGCCGCCGTTCGCCCCGACCTGTCGATCCCGGAGCAACACGTTGTCATGGAAGCCGGCGAAGACGTTGACTACGTTGCCATGTCGAAGGCTTCATGTCAGTGGGCTAGCGTATTACTGTATCTCGTGAAAGCTGGCTACAACATCAAGCTCGTGCACACCGACGGCTTCACACGGGCCATGTCACAGGTTCAGTGTTCCATCCCCAACCCCTCTGGTTCAACCACCGTCAATCTCTTTGACGGCCTTGCTGTTGATATCCTCCGCCAAGAGGTCAAGGATTTGCGGGCTTTATACGCCATCGAGCCCATTTTGTCATCTCTGAAGGGCATTTTCTACGGCGGCGGCTTGGGATCCTCAATTGCCAAGTCAGATCTCATCGACCATGACCACGACCATGAGGAGGGCACCCACGAAGGTTCTTCCAAGGTGAAACAGCCCATCTATGACATCAGAGATCGCACCATGGGTCTACGCTCTTCCAACTGGAAGGATCCCGTCCATGAAATGTGAGGCATCATTCTATCAACAAATCTTACCTTTTCTAGCTTGCCAACCCGTACCCTTTGTTGTAGTAGCATTTGTCGTGCGGTGCTTTAACTGTGCCGTGTTTAATTATTTCAGTTATGCAAAAATGTATTGTTCAATAGTTTGGTTGCAGTGAGCATTTGTCCAGTTATCAGGCAGATGCCTTATTTATCTATATTTGGTTGTTAGGTTGCTTTTTTAGCATTTGTCCAGTTATCAAGCAAATGACTTGTTTATCTGTATTTGGTTGTTAGGTTGCTCTCTTTAGCATTTGTCCAGTTATCAAGCAGATGCCTTGTTTATCTTTATCGCTTGTTAGGTTGGTTGCAGTGAGCATTTGTCCAGTTTTCAAGCATATGCCCTGTTTATATGTATTTGCTTGTTAGGTTGGTTGCAGTGAGACTCTGTCCAGTTTCCAATGGCTATATTTGGTTGTTCTACTGGTCATTTATGCCTTGTTTATTTCAGCCATTCATAATGTGTTGTTCATTATGTGCAAGTCGGAACTGTGCCGCTCGACTACATCAATACCAGTTTGAACGGCTATATTTGGTTCCAGTTATTCCTAGTGTAGTTAACAGATGCTCTTTATTTCAGTTTTACACATTTATCCAGTGTGATGTTTAAGCATTACCTACTTCTATTCATTTTCAACAATACCAGTTTGAATTGCAATATTTGATGGCTGTTAAGCCTGCTGTTCATAACATTGCCTTCCATTTTATATTTGCCTTAATAGCATGCTGCAACCAACACATTCAAGCTATCATTTGGAGATGATGTTGTTTAGCTTTGCTATATTTTCTTGATGTTAAGGTTGTTGTACTTATCATGCCTTTCCACTACTTATGCATGACAACAACGGGAGTGGCCCCCATTTTCTACCGAGGTTAGCTTCATCCCTCGACTTGTACTCCCCCCGTCGTTCCATAATGTAGTGCATATAGATCCAGGCCTATACACTAGTTATCTTCTAATATTGACTTGTTGCTTGCAGGTACATATGCCCTTGGCAAGGATCCACGCATGGACCCTTTTTGCGTATGGGGCAATGAGATATTGATGAACAAGCATCAAGTGAGGAAACTGATAAGGGTTATTAGCAAAAAGATACGACAGGTGGCAAGCAAATTATTTGTTTATGCTCTATCCAACACAATAGTGAGTTGTAGGTTGGTAACTACAAACTCTGCAGCCTTCTCTTTTTCCTGCCCATGATGAGTTGTTAGACAACAATGTCTGAATCTTTTTCGTTCCCCGTGGTTCCCGAAGTAGTTCACTCAACATTACCTCGCAAAGTACATGATTGGTGGACACACAATGAAGGTTAAAGTATTTCATCCAGACTACAATGAGCATCGAGAAGTCCTAATGAAGACAGTGAAGGATGGATGGGCAACCATCACAAGGGGTTGGCTTAGAGTCGGACACACATTACGCATGGAGGAGGCATAATATGGGCATTCTGCTTCACCTTCTCCAGCAACCAGAATGACTTTCGCCTCTCTCTTTACAGTCTTTAGTACAACTGTGGTTCATCATTCATTACTTGGTGCTTCTGTAGTTCTTCAGTATATGTACCTGTGCATCGAATTATGCATTTGTGGCTGAACCTATATTTGTAATAAACATGGTTGGATATGAAATAAGTGATTGCCTACTTTCAAATTCAAAACATGTGATTTTTAAATTTGGGACTACACTGCACACGGTTTGCGAAAGCGAAACGTCTGTGATATATGTAGAGATCAGAAACGTTTCTAGAATCCACTACGTGTGCGATCAATCTCCACTGCACATACGACTTTCTCTTGAAAACTGTTTGCGTTAGGCAACCTTGCGCAAACGTTTACCACATAAAAACTATGTGTGATGGACAACCTTTGGCACAGAGTTTCTTCTACGCACCGTGTGTGATGCATTCAATAACGCAAACGATAAAATTATTAATATCATGTGCAATGGCAATGCTATCACAAACGATTTAACGGGAAAAATTGTGTGTGATGTACCTGTGAACGGAAACATTTTCGTTGGAGCGACTGTGTAGGATGTACATACGAACAGAAATGTTTAGCGGGAACTGAATGTGTGGGATGTACTTGCGACTGGAAACAATTTCGCCTATATAATTGTATTTTTTAGCTCTACTGTACGTATTTCCGTATTTGAGCGCTCGCCGGTCGCACACGACCTCATTTTGCCGAGCGTGTGTGCCAGGAGGGCATATCCCCGACGGTTTTTGGGTCGTGTGGGAAGGACCCCCTATCGCCCACACTCACTTGGCGACGGTTCCAAATGCCGTCGCGGAAAGGGGTTAAAAACCGTTTGTATAGCACCGACGCGTACCAGTGAATACTGGAAGGGATAGAGGATAATGAAGATAAGATGCAGATTGATGCTACATAATTAACTACCAATCCCGGAAGTACAAGCGTTACAGGACAAAATGTACTGACAAGAGCAATGGGCTACACTTCTGCACTGGCATCGTCTGTGTATTCAACTTTTTGGTAAAATTAAATATAGATCTGATATTTTTTAGTAAATGGTGGGCGAGGGAGATAAGATGCAGAATGCTACACAATGAACCAATCCCTCTTCCCATAATACAAGAGTGTTTTGAACACTGGTGTACTAAACAAAATGTTCTTATATTATGGGGCGGAGGGAGTAGTTGTTAATGTAAGTATAGTGATAGACGATGTTCAATCCTTACAAGAGGACTGCAGAGCTAAACCTCTTCAAAAGCATTGGGTTGATTCTAAATTTATGTAAGAGTCCATACGGATCTTATAATGTCCACCAAATGGACGATAACGAGGCTAACATGTGCAGTGATGCTACGTAATCAAACAACTATGAAAGTAAGTATGGTCATATAGGGCAAGAGGTACTCACAAGAGCAATGCAGTGTGCAGTATAGTTGCGAGATTATGTGGTCCCTTGAGAATGAATGTTCTTCTTCTAACAGTTTTTGTACAAGTGAGACGTTAAGGCAAATGCAGAAATGTAGTTCAAATTGTGATGTGATATCATAGATAGTACCTTACGCCGCAGAGGAGGCCAATGTGTAACAAGATTATTCCAGTCACTGTCTGATAAATGTAGCACCGGAGACTTTACAGAAATTTCGTTTAGAGCTTGCGATCGAAGTGCGCTTGACTCAGGTAGGAACGATACTTCATCAACAAGTGCTTGAAAAGCGCAACCAACCCTTGCTCATCTTGACAATCCAGTTTGGTCCTCTCCTATTTAAAAGAATGAAATCTGGTGTCCTTTGTCAGCAGAAACATATGCAGTAATTACCATGAATAACATTAGTACATTACTTATGCGTAAGTTGCGGAGGAAGACTAGAAATTGTTCACTGTCTGCGGTATAATCTTTCCATGAAGGAAAGATGCGCACAAAGTTCCTGACAACAATATAAGCTTCGTCTTCTAAACTGGGAAGAAATGGAACAGGTCCTATTTGCTACAATTGGGGCTCTCTTTGGTTCAAAAAGGGATTTGGCAACTGGATTTGGTGTACTCTTTGCTGAATGGGGGTTTTGCATCATAGAGCTAGTGCTATGTCAACTGGCATCATCATATTGTTTGCTGCAGTTGGGGTCTGCTGAGTTGGGGCATCAGAAATGAACAGTGTAGTAGGGCTAGAGTCTGCTAGAGTTGGGGTGTTTTGTGGGTCAGGTGATATTGCAACTACACCTAATGGGCTATTTGATTTATCGGGTGTCACTACCTTTTCCAAATACTTTGCTCGTGCTCCTCCGCGATCAGCAATCACCCTCTTCCTTTTGAACATCTGATACACAAGAACAACATTTGATTTGAATGGATAAATATGGTATGATGACAGATGGAATATGTACTGAAAATGGATAGGCAGGGCGTATTCACATACACGATGTGTAAACTAAGATAATCGCAGTGCAACAAAGTAGAAGAAATGCAAAGCATTAGTTGCAAGATATGTGCGACCAATATAACCTTGGAAAGTTAGAGCAAGCACCTTGATGGGTGAATAAGATAGGGCATCTTCCTCTGACTCCTCCACTAGGGAGCTACATTGACTTAGGTCTCCCTCTAGCTCAGAATCACTGTTAGGATCATATTCCGAGCATGAATCTGTAGTTGGAGAGTGTTTGCATTGCATTGCATCCAGACTTGATTTCAGTCCCTTAATGCCAAGTTTGACAGCCATGGCATTGTTCTGCTTTATTCTTTTCGTGCGTGCAAGCTCATAATCGTTATGATGCTGTTCAGAATCTGAGATTTATGAAAACATAAAAAGTAGTCAGATTATGTATGGAATGCATTGCGGATTCAACTCGAAGAGTGTCTCCCTATAAACCCCTACATATGCAAAGTTCACCTCCAATCGTGCTTACCAGATCACACATAGAAATACAAACCTCTTATGTCTCTATAACAGGCAGACACACATTTGAAAACTGAAGTAGGAACATTAGAATCATATCAAATGAACTCTTATTTGAACAAATCAACTAAGTGAAAGTGCGTTATATCGACTAGAGGGGGGGTGAATAGGCGATTTTTATGAATTCTTCACTGAGGAATTTCCGGTGAGGAAATTCCTTAGTGAAGAACTACTTGCAGCGGAATAAGTACTAAGAAGTAAGCATGACATAATACACACATGGTCATCATGATGAAATGAAGACAAACACAGAGTACAAAAAGCGTAAACACAGGATAACACAAGATGAAGACAAACAGACTGAAGAAATTGAACTGAGGAAATTGAGAAAGTCTTCAGTCAAAGTCTTCAAACACAGATGTGAACAAACACTCAACACAGTAATGAGGAAATGTAAGAGTTGACGAAATAGAACCAGTCAGGTTGGTGAAGACAATGATTTGGTTGACCAGTTCCAACTGCTGTCTCAATTGTACATCTGGTTGGATCGGCTGAGTATTTAAACTCGAGGACACACAGTCCCGGACACCCAGTCGCTGAGCATGCAGCTCAGGACACCAAGTCCTCACCGTATTCTCCTTGAACTAAGGTCACATAGACCTCGTCCAATCACTCGTGGTAAGTCCTCAGGCGACTTCCAAACCTTCACAGACTACGGACACTCGGCGATCCACAATTCCTCTTGGATGCTCTAGACCATGACGCCTAACCATCTGGAAGAAGCACAATCTTCAAAGGTAACATGCTCGGATCCATGCAGGATCAATCTCTTCAGTGATGCTCAATCACTTTGGGTTTGTGGGTTTTTGGGTTTGGATTTTCCTCACTCGATGATTTTCGCTCAAAGTCCTCGGAGGATGGGTTGCTCTCAAATGACAA
The DNA here is from genome assembly GCF_002162155.2 of Triticum dicoccoides. Lineage (NCBI taxonomy): Eukaryota > Viridiplantae > Streptophyta > Magnoliopsida > Poales > Poaceae > Triticum > Triticum dicoccoides. The sequence goes on from NC_041393.1 coordinate 597,615,123, forward strand.
GTGTCAGTTTCTCTCGGAGCAGCCAACCAGCTAGTGGTTGTAGGGGGCGGCTATTTATAGCCTAGGGAGCAGTCCGACATGATAAGACATAAATGCCCTTCAATGATATGACCGTTATGTGGATAAGATATTTTGGGAGAGCTGGCGCGTAGCACAACAACGGTCGGAAATTTGACTCTCAAATTCCTCAGGGCTATCATGTTCCTCACTGTGTAGGCAATCCACACTGGTGAATTCCTAACTCCTCAGTCAGAAAAAATTCCTCAGCGACCAGAAGAACTTTGTCTCTGTCACTGAAGAAATTGACTGAACTGTATGAGATTTCCAATGGCTTCACTCGAAGGGATTGGTAGGTGTAGGCTTTTGAGTTGAGCATCACGTGGAAATTTTTCCTTAGTATTTCCTCGACCCCCTTTAATAGTACAGTGTTTCCTATGACTCAAGAAAAAGAAAAACAAAACTATGAAAACGAAAGTCTTCAAGCTTCATATTCCTTGCATGAATATCAAGTCTTCAAGGACACACCAATTTCTTCACTTTCAAAGTCTTCATGAAAGTCTTTAGGAATACCAAAATCTTCAGTCGAAGATATTCATTTTAGGGGTCGACTTTCTCTGTAAATATCAAACTCCTCATAGACTTATAGACCTGTGTACACTCATAAACACATTAGTCCCTTAACCTATAAGTCTTCAATACACCAAAATCACTTAGGGGCACTAGATGCACTTACACTAAGGAATTATCGGTGGTATAATGTTTAGCTTCAAGGGTGGAGTGCTGGTAGTGCGACACAAAGCAAGTAGGCAGATTGTATTCCATGTAAAAGATCATAATCTATGTAAAAGCTGGAAATGACACTTTATTTCTATACAATGCAGTGTTCGTGGCCCACACATGATGGAACAGATCACATAGAGAAATACTATTCACTCATGTCTACGGTTCCAGTATTTTGAAACAGGGTGGTCCACCCTAAAGGAATATTGACAACAAATATGACAAGGAAAGCATAGATGTAGTGAACCAATCATTTACTTGTGAGCTTACTAGGACAAGTATGAAGAATTGTAACTATAGTAAGAGACAGTCCAAAATCTGAGTCAAGAAGTTTGTCTAGCACTTATTATTTGCAACTAATCGATGTGAACAATTGGATATCATATCAGATGAGTAAGAAAGACAAGTAAAATTGTCAACAAACCTAGCCTGCAGTAGTAATTTGGGTCAATGTTACTACGACCAACAATCCAAAATGACTAGTGTCTATTTTTAGGGATGGAATTTTGAAATTCTGTGAACTTTACAGGTACTAAAGATTACTGAAATACATCTGAACCATTAAGTGTAGGTAGCACTCAGCACACAACAAACTCTAATGACAGTCCTGCCTAATGAGTAATGAATCAATTATAAAATGGGTGATGAGGAGTGGCTGCTGAGTGTTGAGGACGTATATTAGGATAAATCGGGTTGGCTTAGTGGGTGCTACACGCCTGAGCCCTGAACGGACTGGGAAGGTAGGCACAACGGTGCACCCGGGCAGCGGTGACGCTGTTGGGCGAGCGACTCCTGACCTCATGTTAGTCCGACGTCTCCTCCTAGAGTCATGCCGTCCGGGGATGGCAAGTCACCAGTGAGGCAGGCGGCTCGGGGCGAGTAGAGATCGGAAGCGCGCAACAGAACAGAGGGGAATCGGGGCCTGGGCCGACCCAAAATCTTAGGGTGGGCCAGAGCCCACCGTGGGCACCCTATAGAGATACACACCCGAGTGGTGAACATGCATTTTTGAAACTAAACTAGGACATTTAGCTGACCTATTAAACGACTCTATTTTAATAATATCAGATTCGTATTTGAACAACTAAGCTTGTTTAGCTTGATGGGTGGAGCAGTGCTATTATGACACAAAGCACGTATGCTGGTCATATAGTGATCATAAAAGGGGGAAACCCTAAGCATTTTTTTGAGCAAAAGAGGGTTTCCCCTTTGATTTCTATTAAAGAAGCCACCAAGGAACCAACATGATCAATTAAACCCTAAGCACGATCAATTAAACCCTATTATGACCGTGCAATGGCAGATTTAAAGTTGCAAACCGGGGAAATGATATTTAGCATCCACAGTTTGCTTCGAACTAAGAACTAAATTCTAAGAGCTGAAAAGGAAGTACAGTAACCAAGTTACGATCTATTTTCTGGTTGAGATCAAAAAGTTGAGGAGATATGAAGTACCACCTCTCTTGCGGCGCTGTGTAGGCATCGGGGGTGCGATGGCTGTTGGTGGCGTTGAAGCTGATCTGTGACGGTAGACGGGTGCATCGGGGGATAAGTCCGGTTGCGGTGGAAGAGAAGGTCGTGTGAGCGGCCCCGACAAAGAGGATGACGACGCCGATGAAGTGAGAGGACGCAATGCAAGGCTCCTGGTCCGTCGCCATGGATGAGAAACATCCATCTATAGCAATGGACGATGCGGTCTTGGTAGGCTCTCCGGTATGGTGGAGGACGGTGGCAATGGATGGGCTGGAGGACGGCGGCGATGGATGGGGTGGCGGACGGAGGAGGCTGGTGTGGGGATGGTGTTCTAGCGCGGACGGTGTATGAATGGGAAAATGGAGGGAGAGGTACGGGGAACCATGTTTTTGGGACGCGCCTGTCTGAAATATGGGAAAGTTACGAACTTAGCCCCCGTTTAAAATTTGGACGTCTCATCGGTTAGGGATAGGACGGTAATCTCGCATCTCGCCAATATTTGCCCAGAGCTATTTCGGGCGAGGAGAGGGTGTTTTGGCGCCCATGGTTGGCGCCCATGGTGTATGAACATGGCTGACAGGTAGGGCGGTTGTGTCACGTCTGAGTGAAGTTACAAACCTGCCCCTATTGAAAATATTTGCCTACATCGATTTCGGCCAAGTTGAGTTTGTTTTGCCGCCCACCGTGTATGAATGGGGAAATGGAGGGAGAAATAGAGGTCTTTCGAATGAGCTTGAATCAAATGTATTCTGCCGCCCACCGTGTCGGAATGGGCTCAGAGGCGGTCGTGTCACGTCTAATTGAAGTTACTAACCTACCCCTATTGAGAGCAGTGGAAATCGGGTCGATGGATTGTCCATGTAAGGGGTAGAGAGTAATTTCCATCTCCCAAACACTTGGCTTCGGGCAGCCGATGTGGGAGTGGACATTTTGCCGCTTCTTTCAAATTTTGGGACAATAAGCATCCACGTTTACCCTAGCCACTAAATTCGAATCCATTTTGTATTCCTATGCAAATCTTTATAAATCATTCCATGTGTTTTTATATATCTTCAAAAGCACGACAAAGATGTATTCCATTGTCATATATGACTTTCACTACATTGTGTGTTGAGGTCATGTTGTAAAGAATTGAACCAAACTGACGCTTGACCCATTTATGATTGCGATCAACTTTCTGATGAAGACTGAGGAGTAACTCACGATCAGTCATAACCCTGGGTGCTGTGGCTTGAGGAATTTTGCTTAGCAGAGGTGTTGGCGGCAGAGTCATGTGTGGCAGAGTCATCATTGGTGGAGTAAGATGCAGCCTTGCGAAATTGACCATCCAATGGACGAGTGCCTTCATCTATCACAGCAGTTGCCTTGCCTTTGTCATCAGTTGAGGAAAATGTCCATTTGAGGACTTCAATTGGAGGCAAGAAACTGCCATGGTTCAGAGTGTCAGCCTTGTAGTTGAGTGAAGACCTTGTCCTGATGAATTTCATAATCCATGGCGCATAAGGCTTCAGCTCAAAAGGTGACATAGAAATATTTGCCAGAGTCCTCATGAAGAAATCATGGAAGTTGAGGAATGCCATGAATGATATTGAAAAGCATATTCTTCATGATGCCAACGACTTCTTCATCATTTGAGTCGTGGCCTTTAATAGGACTCATTGTCTTCGTCAGAATGCGATAGACAGTCCTTGGCACATACAGTAATTCCTTGATGAGGAATTTGGTTCGAGGAGCTTGCCCTAGCTTCAAAGGCTTCATCAGCACTTGCATGTAATGATTTGTGAGCTCAGGTTCATTGTAGATGCAACGTGCACCATCAAGGGGAGGACTGAGTGGGAGGACATGAAGCAATTCAGTTGCTGGTGCCTTGTAGTGAGTATTTTCTGACATCCAGTCCAGCACCCATGAGTTCACATCTTCAGAATTTCCTGTGATGTGTAGCGTCACATAGAATTGAAGAATGAGTTCTTCATTCCAATCACAGATGTCAGTGCAGAAATTCAGCAATCCAGCATTGTGAAGGACACTGAGGACTGGCACGAAGCACGACAGAGATTCCATGTCCACGTGAGGAATGTGTGCATGATCGAAGACTTTGTCTTTGTTGAATAGTACAGAGGAATAGAAATTTGCTTGACTAGCAGTCCAGAAACGCCTCTTCCTTATGCGAGCAGAATCATAGGGATTATAGGCAGTGAAGAACATATGCTTGTTGAAGAAATCAGCAGCCTTGAACTTTTGCTTCTTTGAAAATGGATCCTTTGGCTTGGGCATAGGAGTGTCAGTGAGTTGCATCACAACCTCAGGAATCACAATCTCTGGTTCTTCAGGCTGAGGAATTTCTGGTTCCTCTTCAGTGGCAGTCTGCATGTTCAATGTATCAGCAGCAGCAGTTTCTTCTGCACTAGTGGCTGGAATTTCTTCATGCACAGACAAGGTGGGATGAGTTTCTTCAGTGCCCAGTTGAACTGTTGGTGCAGGGGACTGAGGTATCTGCTGTAGTGGGGTGAAGTGTGGAGAATTGGGATGCTGACTCTCCCAAAAGTCATCATTCATCACAGGCGTGGTGCATCCAATATCCACATCTTCATCTTCAATTTCTTCAACGCCAGCCTCTTCAGCTGTGAACTGAGGTATTGGCGAGGAAGCAACAGGTGTTGAAGGGATCGCATCCACTTCAATTTCTTCATCAATATACTCTGACAAAGCAGCAAAATGATTTTCTTCATCAGATCCGCTAGGGATCACATATTCTTCACCATAAGGAACAAGGTACTTTGATTGCATGGTGGAAATCGGAACAACATCAATGGGATTCTCAAGTGAGCTGGTCATATGCTTCATTTTCTTCGGAGCTGAAGAATCTGAAGCAGATGATGCTTTCCTTTTCTTCACTGCAACTTTTTCTGCAGCCTTGGTCTTCCTCACATCTGATGCAGATGGTAGGGTAGGAGTTGGGGTAGGCGCAGGAGGAGCTGAGGAATCTGTCTGTATTTCCTCCTGCGCAACTGATGCAGTTGCCCTGACTTCTTCATTTTCTTCAGGCGCACCACTAGTGGATGCCCTGGAAGTTTCTTCAGCGGCTGGAATGGAGTCATCAGCCCTGGAACTAGCATTTTCTTCAGCAGGCTGAAGATCATCAGCGGTGCTGGCATGTTCTTCAGTTTGCTGAGCAGAGGCTTCAGCTTGAGTAATTTCTTGTTGCGATGGTGCTGCAACATTGGTGAACTTCTCAGTCAGCTTAACGAACCTGACTTTGGCTCCTTGCCAATCAGCATAATAAGCATTGAAATCATCGTTGAGGGCTTTGATTTCAGACTGGATCATGAGGAGTTCATCAGGTGTCATTTTGACAATGTTGTTCTTCAGGAACTTCTCTTTTCTGAACCGAGCCTTCTTGATTTGTCTCGCCTTCTCAAATTTCCATTTCTCTTCATTTATGAAATGGGTCAGCACGTGACTTTGGCCAGGAGTCAGATGAAAATCAGGCATAGGAGTGTTTGGGTCCTTGTGCCAGAGATCAATGTAGTCAAGGATCACCTTTGGATCCAAAAGCAGTGGCACATTTGTGCCTTTGGCTCTAGCGTCCCTTTCTTGCCTATCTCTAATGATTCCTGCAAGTTCATCATCATCAGCTTCATCGTCAGATGGCACTTGGAAGGCAACTTGTTTCTTCTTCGGACTAGGCCGAGGACCTCGTCCAGCAGTGGCCTTGGTCTTCAGCAGAGTGGGGCCTGATGAAGAATTTGGTGCAGCTGAGGAACTCGCTGAGACACCAGAGGCAATAGAGATGTCTGCAGTCCTTTGGCATGTGGCCAGATGTATAGGTGTTGAGGACTTTGCCGGAGCAACTGAGGACTTTGGAGGAGCAGGAGCAGCATGAAGAATTGGCCGTGAGGGCTTTGAAGAAATTGGCCTTGAGGGCTTTGAAGATTCTGGCCGTGAGGGCATTGCTGAGGAACTTGGCCGTGAGGGCACAGTTGATGAAGCACTTGGCTTGTGAGAAGGCTTCTTTGCCATTGATTTTCTAGGCTTGTCAGAGGCCTTTGTGGCAGCAGCAGCAGCAGAGTCTTCATTAAATTTCCTCACTACTTCTTTGGCTTGTCTAGCCAACTTGGCTTGGCGCTTGGCCCATTTGTTAGGAAAATCCTCACCGCGCTTGATGCTAGTGGGATCAGCTTCTTGGCCAGGTGCCAATGGAGTTCTTGGGCATGGAGGATTTAGAGCGAATTTCTTCATATACTTTGGAGTTACATATCTATACTCCCTCCATTCTCTTGCCCATCTCCTTTCAATCCTCTGTATGCACACCCTGCGCTGATTTTTGTTCTCTTTTCCAAACTTGGCCTCATCAGGTGTGCAATAATCAGCATAGATGTCCTCAGGAATTTCAAATGCAGTCATGACCTCAGGATTCTTTCCTCCTTTCTGTGGTCTCTTACCGTCTGCCATATTCTTCAGATGAGGAATTTGAACAATCGAATTCTTTGAAGAAGTATGCAACTTTTCTTCGAGGAACGCTGCAAATGAGTTAAGTTGATGAGAACCTAGTGATTCAGTAGCGGACATGAGTACCTGTGAACAGTATAGTTGCAAGGAATTTGAAGAGGTCATATGCGTTCTCAGAAGGTTTTCAAAATGAACAAGTTTGAGGAATTTGACCAGATGAGTCTTGAAGAATTTCACTAAGCGTTCTTTGTCTTAGGTTCCAGAGTTGTATAGATTGAGGATCCACACAATTGAGGAATCTTGAAGATAAATGATGCTTAGAGAAACGAATCAAGAACAGATGACTAGTGAGGTGTTTTGTGTGTGAGGATTTGAAGAATAAAACACCTTTGAAGATTTTGTAGAGAAAATTTGAATCAAGGAGGGCAGTAAAAGTAACTTTCTATTACCCTTGATGACGAACACGATGAACTGAGAAGTGTAGATTTGAAGCTCGTCAGTTCAGATCTTCCACGCCCTAACTTGGCGGAGGTAGACAACTATGGCGGAGGGGGAGTGAAGATTTCCGTAGCCGGCGCGAGTACGACGGCGACGAGGTCGAGGCAGTGAAGCTCTTCCTCACCGGCGACGATGGAGTAGCGGCGGCGCTAGGGTTTGAGAAGCTCGAGCGAGAGAGAGAGAGCGATCGAGCAGAGTAAAGGAAGTGAGGAAGGGTGAGGGGGTATTTATAGTCACAGTGAAAAACTGTTTGCCCGAATATTTAGGACGAACGTGCCCTTGACCCTTTTCATTCGCTTGACATGTGTCACCCACGTGCTGAAAAGTGGAGATCGTGTTGGATCGTGGGTGAATAGATAAGTCTATCATGGGATAGAGGACGGTTTGAGCGGCAAAACCGAAAATTTGGATAAGATTAGTTTTAAAGTTCCGTTCGCAATTTCTTCAGCTGACATGACATAGTGAAGATTTTGAACGAGTTTCAAATAGAACGCACATGAAGAATTTGTGAATAGATTGGGTTGAGTATAGCATAGAGGGGGAAGGGTCCGATCACATTCACTTAGCAGAAAATGCAACTTGAAGAAATAGCCATAAGTGAATGCTGTAGAGGACATAAAC
>NC_041393.1:597623530-597683659 GCF_002162155.2 Triticum dicoccoides
GAAGAAAGACGACGGAAATAGTGAAGATTTTGCAAAGTTGAAGAATTTGAAAAACTGAGGAAAAACTCAAATTTGAAGATCTTCAACTTTGGTGGTGGCGTGACCCACCGTATAAGAATGATGATTTCAGACACCACGTACAATTGTCGTAGGGTTCTGAGAATCAAATTCTTCATTAATTTCTTCACACTTAGAGATTTATTCTTCATTGATTGAAGAAAAATGTTTCTTCATGTGTTGCACATCTAAGTCATCAATTTTGCATAAGTGTTAGGATGTTTGTCCTTTTCAAAGAACATTTGAAGACTCTAAGATATTTAGCTCACACCGCAACTTGCTAAATCTCTTCTCATCCAAGGGCTTTGTGAAGATATCGGCTAGCTGTTCTTCAGTCTTCACATGTTCAATAGAAATGTCGCCCTTCAACACATGATCACGAAGAAAATGCTGACAAATCTGAATGTGCTTTGTCTTCGAGTGCTAAATTGGGTTGTGAGCAATCTTGATGGAAATCTCATTGTCACAGTAGAGAGGCACATTCTTCATGTTGATGCCGTAGTCCTTGAGAGTTTGCTTCATCCACAGCAATTGAGCACAGCAAGAACCAACAACAATGTACTCAGCTTCAGCAGTAGACAGTGATACACAGTTCTGTTTCTTGGAGGACCAACAGACCAAAGATCATCCGAGGAAATGACAAGTGCCAGATGTTGACTTGCGGTCCACACGATCACCAGCATAATCAGAGTCAGAATATCCAATGAGATCAAAAGTAGAGCCCTTGGGGTACCATAATCCTAGTGTTGGTGTGTGAGCTAGATATCGAAGAATATGCTTCACAGCCTTATGGTGTGATTCCTTCGATGTTGCTTGAAATCGGGCACACATGCAAACACTAAGCATTATATTTGGCCTAGATGCACATAAGTACAATAAAGAACCAATCATGGAGCGGTATACCTTGTGATCGAAGTCAATACCATTTTCATCAGTGCATAGATGGCCATTTGTGGGCATAGGAATTTTGACTCCTTTGCAATCTTGCATGCCGAATTTCCTCAGAACATCCTTGAGGTATTTATCCTGAGATATGAATATGCCATTGTGCTGTTGATGAATTTGAAGACCTAAAAAGAATTTCAACTCTCCCATCATAGACATTTGATATTCTTCACTCATCATATAGGCAAATTCATCACTATAGCGTTGGTCAGTACAGCCAAAGATAATATCATCAACGTATATTTGACACGCAAACACTTCACCATCATAAGATTTAGTGAAGAGAGTAAGGTCGAGTGAACCGGGTGTGAAGCCATTCTTCACGAAGAATTCCTTCAAAGTATCATACCACGACCGAGGGGCCTGCTTGAGGCCATATAGGGCCTTGTTGAGTCTGAAGACTTTGTTAGGATTCTTTGGATCTTCAAAACCTGGGGGTTGAGCAACATATACTTCTTCCTCAAGCTTACCATTGAGGAATGCAGTTTTCACATCCATTTGTTGTAAGATAATATTATGATGGTTAGCATAAGCAAGTAATATGCGAATAGCCTCAAGTCTAGCAACAGGTGCAAAAGTTTCATCGAAATCAATTCCTTCAACCTGTGTGTAGCCTTGAGCTACAAGTCGTGCCTTATTCCTCACCACAAGGCTATTTTCATCTTGCTTGTTGTGGTAGATCCACTTTGTGACGATGATATTATGCTTGCGAGGATCTGGACATTTGACTAGTTCCCAGACATTATTGAGTTCGAACTGATGTAATTCTTCTTGCATGGCCTGAATCCACTCAGGCTCCAGAAATGCTTCATCTACCTTAGTGGGCTCTATGATAGAGACAAAAGCATAGTGCCCACAAAAGTTAGATAAATGTGAAGCTTTTGAGCGTGTGAGAGGACCTGGTGCTTCAATGTCATCGATGATCTTTTCAACTTGCACTTCTTTTGCAACGCGAGGATGAGCTGGTTGTCGTCGAGGAATTTGATCAGCATTTTCTTCAGCACCATTTTCTTCAGCATTTTCCTCAGGTACATCAGCTCGACGATCTCGCGTTCTGGAATGAATTCTTCAGTAGATTCTTTGGTAGGAATGACATCCTCAGTAGCCTTGAACTTGATAGAATCCTCATGTGCTTGTTCATCTATCACAGAAGGTAGGTGCTCTCTTTGCGAGCCATTAGTTTCATCGAACCGCACATCTACAGTTTCAACAATCTTGTGAAGAGTGATGTTGAAGACTCTGTAGGTGTGCGAGTCCTTTCCGTAACCAAGCATAAAACCTTCATGTGCTTTCGGTGCAAATTTAGCATTGTGACGAGGATCTCTAATCCAACATTTACCACCGAAGACTTTGAAATAACTCACATTGGGTTTCTTGTCAGTGAGGAGTTCATAGGCAGTCTTCTTGAAGAATTTGTGAAGATATACTCTGTTGATGATGTGGCACACGGTATCAATTGCATCAATCCAAAAACGATGAGGCGTTTTGTATTCATCAAGCATAGTGCGAGCCATCTCAACAAGAGTTCTGTTCTTGCGCTCCATGACGCCATTTTGCTAAGGAGCATAAGGAGCAGATAACTCATGAGTAATATCAAGTTCATCAAGATAGTCAGACCGGAATTCTTGAACGCAGTCCCATTGTCACTCCTGATGTGCTTGATCTTCACACCAAAGTTAGTTGAAGCCATCGAGGACAATCGTTTGAAGACTTCCTGAACTTCATGTTTAAAAGTAACAATGTGTACCCATGTGTAACGAGAGTAATCATCAAAAATAACAAAGCCATATAGAGATGCATCATTAGTCACAGCAGAATAATGATTAGGACCGAAGAGATCCATGTGAAGCAATTCAAATGGTCGATTGGTGGTCATGATAGTCTTCACTGGATGCTTGGCCTTAGTCATCTTCCCAGCTTCACAGGCACCACACAAGTGATCCTTGAGGAATTTGACATTCTCAATGCCAATGACATGCTTCTTCTTCGCAAGCGTGTGCAAATTCCTCATGCCTGCGTGACCAAGTCGTCGATGCCATAGCCAGCCTTCTGAAGCTTTTGCAAGTAGGCACACGGCAGGTTGTGGTCCTGTAGAGAAATCAACAATGTACAAGTCTCCTCTCCTAAAGCCTTCGAAGACTTTGGAATTGTCAGCTTCCATGATCACAACACAACGATACTTGCCAAAGGCAACAACCATATCAAGATCACAAAGCATTGAGACAAACATGAGGTTGTATCCTAAGGACTTGACAAGCATGACTTTGTCCATGTGTCGATCCTTAGAGATCGCAACCTTACCTAGACCCAATACCTGACTTTTGCCTTTGTCAGCAAAGATGATATGCTTCAGATGTGACGGAGTTAAGGGAGCATCCATCAATAGATTCTTGTCACCAGTCATGTGATTTGTACATCCACTATCGAGGATCCAGTCGTTTGCTTTGGGTTGATCATCCTGCAGATGAATTAGTGCAGCTTACACACTCATATACTTCATCAGTGAATAATATGACATCAGTAACATCAGGTCAATTTCATCAAGTAATTTGATCAGATAATCAGTATGAGGACGTGTGAAATGAAAGTTCATTTCATCATGATTCGCCTGCGTCCTTTCAGGCACTGTTCAGGTCTCCAGCAAATTCTTCAGTCGTTTTGAGCACGACTGGAGACCTGACCCTGTATAAGTGATTAGTTCTTTTTCTTCACCACCCACATCTGGAGGGGTGGAAAAGAATTCATCATTCTATGAGCACCATATGAGAAAGGTGGCATGGACGCAGTCCACTTCGTTTCACATAAGAGGGGTTAGGGTAAGCATATGAATAAGCAGAGAAATTCTTCGAGGACTTATGAACATAATGATTTGAAGAATAATGCACATATTCATAGCCCTTAGCTCTACCCTGCGAAACAGAGTTGTTAGCACGATGATGTTCATATGAGGATTTTGATCCTTTTGAGGAATTTGATCCATGTGAGGAATTTGGTCCGTATGAGGACTTGGATCCATATGAAGAATTTGGTCCATATGAAGGGTTTGATCTGGGGTTCCTATTCTTCACTGGTGGTGTCATGAGGACATTCACCTGAAGACTTTCAACATAACTTTTTGGAACCCAGATTTTCTTCATAGGGGAACCGTTCCTGCAGTTAGTGCCAACATATCTAGCAAATACTTCACCATTCTGATTTTTGAACAATTTATAGTTGGAGTCAAATGACTCATCAGATGAATGAGGAGATTCACATGTAAAGCCAGATAAGTTAGATGGATCAACTGGCGGTCCCTTTGCAGCAACCCATGAGGTTTTGGGATACTGCTCAAGCTTCCAGTATGTTCCATTAGCATTGAGTTTCCTCTCAAAGGCAATACCCTCTTTCCTAGGGTTTCTGTTGAGGATTTGCTTTTTAAGCACATCACAGAGAGTCTGATGCCCTTTGAGGCTTTTGTACATGCCTGTCATATACAATTCCTTCAGCCCTGCATCGTCAGTGATACTAGCAATGTCCTCAGATGAGGAATTAGTGATAGCAAAGGCAGGTGAAGAATTTGTAACAGTTGAAGCATTTGAACATTCAGGTGAAGAATTAGCAGATTCACGTTTAGTGCACTTTAAGCATGGAGGATCAAATTCTTCCTGAGTAGCGCTGATTTGTTGAGCAAGTAATGAATCATGCTCCTTCTGAAGATCTTCATAACTCACTCTTAGCTTCTCAAGATCTTGCTTTCTTTGAAGAAGTTCAAGAGAAAGCTTCTCGTGATCAGATAAAAGAACATTATGATGACCTTGAAGGTCGTCAAACTTGGAATGGAGTCCCTGAAGACTTTCAGCCAAGGCTTTTGACTGATCCATTTCTTCACCCAACATATCATCGCTCTTATTTAGCATGTAGTGAACTTTTTCCAAGGCTCTTTGTTGCTTATGGGCAAGGGAAGCAAGTTTGACATAGCTAGGTCCAAATTCATCGCCAGATTCATCATCACTAGATTCGGATAGGTAGGATTCGGTTACCTCAGCACCATTTGCCATAAGGCAGGGGGTAGACGATGACGATTTTTGTTCGAATGTCATCTCATTGAGAGATTCCTTGTAATCCTCAAACCAAGGATCATGACGAGTCAGATTACCTTCATAGACCTTAGAGAGACAGTCCCAGATTAGCTTCGCGTGATTGAGATGCATGATGTTCCTGAACTGATTTCGGGACAGACTAGAGCAGATGCCATCCTTTGCTGTGAGGTTAAGGAGTGTATACTTGCGAATGTCATCAGCCTCAGCCATCTTGCATAGATCGATAAGACCAATCTTGGTGATGGTCCATAGTTTGCTGTCCATAGCTATGAGTCGCTTCTTCATCATGGCCTTCCACCGAGGATACTCATGACCGTCAAAGATGGGGCAGGAAACGTTCCTCGATCCTGCAGTCGACATAACTAGAACTCCAGGTGGTTAAACCAAAATCACACAGAACAAGGGAGTACCTTGCTCTGATACCAATTGAAAGTGCGTTATATCGACTAGAGGGGGGGGGGTGAATAGGCGATTTTTATGAATTCTTCACTAAGGAATTTGCCGGTGAGGAAATTCCTTAGTGAAGAACTACTTGCAGCGGAATAAGTACTCAGAAGTAAGCATGACATAATACACACATGGGCATCATGATGAAATGAAGACAAACACAGAGTACAGAAAGCGTAAACACAGGATAACACAAGATGAAGACAAACAGACTGAAGAAATTGAACTGAGGAAATTGAGAAAGTCTTCAGTCAAAGTCTTCAAACACAGATGTGAACAAACACTCCACACAGTAATGAGGAAATGAAAGAGTTGAGGAAATAGAACCAGTCAGGTTGGTGAAGACAATGATTTGGTAGACCAGTTCAAACTGCTGTCTCAATTGTACATCTGGTTGGAGCGGCTGAGTATTTAAACTCGAGGACACACAGTCCCGGACACCCAGTCGCTGAGCATGCAGCTCAGGACACCAAGTCCTCACCATATTCTCCTTGAACTAAGGTCACACAGACCTCGTCCAATCACTCGTGGTAAGTCTTCAGGCGACTTCCAAACCTTCACAGACTTTGGTCACTCGGCGATCCACAATTCCTCTTGGATGCTCTAGACCATGACGCCTAACCGTCTGGAAGAAGCACAGTCTTCAAAGGTAACAAGCGTCGGATCCACGCAGGATCAATCTCTTCAGTGATGCTCAATCACTTTGGGTTTGTGGGTTTTTGGGTTTGGATTTTCCTCACTCGATGATTTTCGCTCAAAGTCCTCGGAGGATGGGTTGCTCTCAAATGACAAGTGTCAGTTTCTCTCGGAGCAGCCAATCAGCTAGTGGTTGTAGGGGGCGGCTATTTATAGCCTAGGGAGCAGCCTGACATGATAAGACATAAATGCCCTTCAATGATATGACCGTTATGTGGATAAGATATTTTGGGAGAGCTGGCGCGTAGCACAACAACGGTCGGAAATTTGACTCTCAAATTCCTCAGGGCTATCATGTTCCTCACGGTGTAGGCAATCCGCACTGGCGAATTCCTAACTCCTCAGTCAGAACAAATTCCTCAGCGACCAGAAGAACTTTGTCTCTGTCACTGAAGAAATTGACTGAACTGTATGAGATTTCCAATGGCTTCACTCGAAGGGATTGGTAGGTGTAGGATTTTGAGTTGAGCATCACGTGGAAATTTTTCCTTAGTATTTCCTCGACCCCCTTTAACAGTACGATGTTTCCTACGACTCAAGAAAAAGAAAACGAAAACTATGAAAACGAAAGTCTTCAAGCTTCATATTCCTTGCATGAATATCAAGTCTTCACGGATACACCAATTTCTTCACTTTCAAAGTCTTCATGAAAGTCTTCAGGAATACCAAAATCTTCAGTCGAAGATATTCATTTTTAGGGGTTGACTTTCTCTGTAAATATCAAACTCCTCATAGACTTATAGACCTGTGTACACTCATAAACACATTAGTCCCTTAACCTATAAGTCTTCAATACACCAAAATCACTAAGGGGCACTATATGCACTTACACTAAGGAATTATCAGTGGAATAATGTTTAGCTTCAAGGGTGGAGTGCTGGTAGTGCGACACAAAGCAAGTAGGCAGATTGTATTCCATGTAAAAGATCATAGTCTATGTAAAAGCTGGAAATGACACTTTATTTCTATACAATGCAGTGTTCGTGGTCCACACATGATGGAATAGATCACATAGAGAAATACTATTCACTCATGTCTACGGTTCCAGTATTTTGAAACATGGTGGTCCACCCTAAAGGAATATTGGCAACAAATATGACAAGTAAAGCATAGATGTAGTGAACCAATCATTTACTTGTGAGCTTACTAGGACAAGTATGCAGAATTGTAGCTGTAGTAAGAGACAGTCCAAAATCTGAGTCAAGAAGTTTGTCTAGCACTTATTATTTGCAACTAATCGATGTGAACAATTGGACATCATATCGGATGAGTAAGAAAGACAAGTAAAATTGTCAACAAACCTAGCCTGCAGTAGTAATTTGGGTCAATGTTACTACGACCAACAATCCAAAATGACTAGTGTCTATTCCTAGGGATGGAATTTTGAAACCCTTTGAACTTTACAGGTACTAAAGATTACTAAAATACATCTGAACCATTAAGTGTAGGTAGCACTCAGCACACAACAAACTCTAATGACAGTCCTGCCTAATGAGTAATGAATCAATTATATAATGGGTGATGAGGAGTGGCTGCTGAGTGTTGAGGACGTATCTTAGGATAAATCGAGTTCGCTTAGTGGGTGTTGCACGCCTGAGCCCTGAACGGACTGGGAAGGTAGGCACGGTGGCGCACCCGGGCAGCGGTGACGCTGTTGGGCGAGCGGCTTGAGGGAGTCCTGGACTAGGCGGTGTCCGGATAGCCGAACTATCATCTTTGGCCGGACTCCAAGACTATGAAGATACAAAATTGAAGACTCCGTCCCGTGTCCGGATGGGACTTTCCTTGGCGTGGAAGGCAAGCTTGGCGATACGGATATGTAGATCTCCTACCATTGTAACCGACTCTGTGTAACCCTAGCCCTCTCCGATGTCTATATAAACCGGAGGGTTTTAGTCTGTAGGACGGACAACAATCATACCATAGGCTAGCTTCTAGGGTTTAGCCTCCTTGCTCTCGTGGTAGATCTACTCTTGTACTACCAATATCATCAATATTAATCAAGCAGGAGTAGGGTTTTACCTCCACCGAGAGGGCCCGAACCTGGGTAAAAACATTGTGTCCCTTGTCTCCTGTTACCATCCGCCTAGACGCACAGTTCGGGACCCCCTACCCGAGATCCGCCGGTTTTGACACCGACATTGGTGCTTTCATTGAGAGTTCCTCTGTGTCGTCACCTATAGGCCCGATGGATCCTTCGATCATCCACAACAACACGGTCCAGGGTGAGACTTTTCTCCCCGGACAGATCTTCGTATTCAACGGCTTTGCACTACGTGCCAATTCGCTTGGCCATCTAGAGCAGATCGAAAGCTACGCCCCTGGCCATCAGGTCAGATTTGGAAGTTTGAACTATACGACTGACATCCACGGAGACTTGATCTTCGATGGATTTGAGCCACGGCCGGGCGCGTCGCACTGTCACGATGGGCATGATTTAGCTCTGCTGCCGGACAGTGCCCTGGAGGCTGCACATGAGTTCGCTCCGACCATTAGCTCGGAGCCGACTGCGCCGATCAAGGATGGGTGGCTGGACACCGCCTTGGGGGCTGCTACCTCTATGGCGATAGAGCCGAATACCGACCCTGTCCCTTGTGAAGCTCGTGACTCCAAGGTGCTGGACTCCTCTCCAGACCCCGAACCTTCCGTGCCCCTGCCAATCGAATCCGATTGGGTGCCGATCATGGAGTTCACCGCCGCGGACATCTTTCAGTACTCGTCTTTTGGCGACATCCTGAATTCGCTAAAGCGTCTCTCTTTATCAGGAGAGTCCTGGCCGGACTATGGTCAGGTAGGTTGGGATGCGGACGACGAAGAAATTCAACGCCCACCCACCACCCACTTTGTAGCCACTGTCGATGACCTAACCGATATGCTCGACTTCGACTCCGAAGACATCGACGGTATGGACGACGATGCCGGAGACGACCAAGAACCAGCGCTTACAGGGCACTGGAGGGCCACCTCAACTCACGATGTATATATGGTGGATACACCTAAAGGAAGCGATAACGAGGAACAACGAGACACTGCGAAGGATAATCCCCTCGAAAAATAGTCAAAACGGCGACATAAGCACTGCTCAAAGTCCCTCCTCGACAATGACAACACCCATAAAGACCCAGCCATAGAGCAGGGCAAACCGGTGGACGACGCACATGCCCTCGAGCAACCATCCGAACAGGATAACTTGGATAAGCAACCAGTCCCCGGCAAAGATAACAGTCCGGACGATCTCACACCGGACAAGTTTTTGGAGCAGAAGAACCTCCACAAAAGGCTCGTCGCCACTGCGCGTAGCCTGAAAAACCAGAAGCGGAAGCTCAAAACAGCGGAAGATGCACTCAGAATCAGATGGAGCAAGGTACTCAACACTGCAGACAAATACGGTGACAGTCGCCAAACAAAGAGCTACCCGAAGCGCAAACTACTACCCGAATTCGATGAAGAGGCCTTAGAGCCCCCGCAACCAAAGCATCAAAAGGATGGCCCAGCTAGGTCCATCTACGGGCCAAGAAAGCAAGCTCTTTTAAGCAATGCAACACGCCAAATATCCGAACATCACGGCACACCCAAATACAGGGGAGCCGCACACCCCCTATGTTTCACCGATGAGGTGCTGGATCATGAATTCCCAGTGGGATTTAAACCTGTAAACATAGAGGCATACGACGGAACAATAGACCTAGGAGTCTGGATAGAGGATTACATCCTCCACATACACTTGGCCAGAGGAGACGATCTCCACGCCATAAAATACTTACCCCTCAAGCTCAAAGGGCCAGCATGGCACTGGCTTAAAAGCCTCCCTGAAAATACGAATGGAAGTTGGGAAGAGCTCGAGGATGATTTTCGGGCAAATTTTCAAGGGACTTATGTCCGCCCTCCGGATGCAGACGATTTAAGTCACATAACTCAACAATCCGGAGAGTCAGCCCACAAATTCTGGAACAGGTTACTCACCAAAAAGAACCAAATAGTCGACTGTCCAGATGCCGAAGCCGTAGCAGCTTTCAAACACAACGTCCGAGACGAATGGCTTGCCAGGAACCTTGGCCAGGAAAAGCCAAGAACAATGGCCGCACTAACAAGCCTCATGACCCGCTTTTGCGCGGGAGAGGATAGCTGGCTGGCAAGATGCAGCACCAGCGACCCAAGTACATCCGAGGTCAGGGATGGAAATGGGAAACCACGACGCAGCAAGGACTAGCGCCGGACTAAGGGAAATGGTCCAAAGGGCACAGTAGTCAACACCGGATTCAAAAGCTCTCGGCAAAACAACAAAAAATTGCCTCTCAAGGACAATAGCGACGAGCTATCCAACCTAAACAAAATCTTGGACAAGATATGCCAAATCCACAGTACCTCCGGGAAGCCTGCAAACCACACCCACAGAGATTGTTGGGTCTTCAAACAGTCCGGCCGACTTAATGCCGAACACAAGGGGCTCGACACACCAAGTGAGGACGATGACGAACCCCACAAGCAGAGCACTGGAAAACAAAGTAATTTCCCACAAGAGGTCAAAACAGTAAACTCACTTCAAGTGACAACAGGAAAAAATAGAGCGGCGCACATTAAAGTACGCGCCACGCGGTCCACCCCAGTAGAGTCCCGACACTGGATGTCAAACCAATCACTTTCGACCATCAGGATTACTCCGGAAGTATCCGGAACACATGATGGACTGCTTTGATATTAAATCCCATAATCGACGGACTACAATTTACACAGGTCCTAATGGACCGCGGCAGTGACCTAAACCTGCTATATCAGGATACAATCCGCAGAATGGGGATAGACCCAACCAAAATGCGCCATAGCAACACTTCCTTTAAAGGAGTGATGCCAGGCCCATATGCCCATTGTACGGGCTCTCTACCACTATAAGTTGTGTTCGGCTCATCCGACAACTTTCGTCGCAAAAAGTTAGTCTTCCACATCGCCCCATTTAAAAGTAGCTATCACGCACTATTGGAACGTGAAGCTTTCGCCTGCTTTAATGCGATACCACATTACGCATCTCTTACACTGAAAATGCCCGGTCCACGCGACATCATCTCATTAAAAGGAAACTTCGAGTGTTCCTTGAATATGGACTTCCTTGACAGCCACACACTAATCCGGCTTTGCTGATCTAAGCACCTAAACAGGTCATTCAGATCCCGGACACGGTTAGGCGAGTCCGGCATAAATAAACAAGGGGCTTACTACCCGCGTACCCCCTTACAAGGGGCTGCAAGCGTGTACAATAAGAGACAATAAGGCTCAATTTTATTCATTTTTGAATTATACTCTGTTTATACATTTTTCGCATGATCCTTTTTTCCAACTAAGTTCTTCTCTTTTACAGATGAACACCGTGCTACACCTGGCCAGGATACATCACAACGGAGACACAAGCGCAGACATGCAGTAGGGACCCGTTGCAAGGATTCTTTTCAGATTAAGACCCTGCGTAAACCTTTCTTACTATCTCTTGTTGACACACATCCCCCGGTTTCTTACTATAACCGAGGAGGAGGCTGGCGTTTTGGCAACGGCTGCATCAGAAATTTTTGCGCGTACCTGGACACTAGGGGCTTAGGGCATTGTTCTGCCTGTTTTCATAAAGACCGAATACCTTAGGGAGTGTTCGGCGTCTCGAGTTAGGCCTTATATGCATCAGCTCTGAATCATGTCTTTGGTCAAATGTTGGGTTTGCCCGGCTCCTGTGTTTTGCTGCCTTACGTTCCGTTTTATCGGCTAACGCGGCACCAGGAGAACTACTGCGATTGTGCCCCGGTTCGGCCTAGCGAGCACCTCAGTAGAGAAAGCCGAAAACTGACTATCATGATATAGCGTGAGACTGATCAACCACTCGATGACCCACAGGAATGTTTAGAATTCCTCCGCATTAACGAAGGACCGTTTCCCGGTCAGGCACATACGCGCCCCGAATTTGGGAGAGCGCGGTGCCCCTAGGGGCTATATAGTAGCCCCACTATCAAACCCCTATGGCTAAGTGAAAGTGATAAAGCATTATAGTCTGGTTGCCTAGTTTGCTACGCTATCACCTCCTTCACAGGACCAAGACGTTAGATAAAGTGTGAAAATGCGCTTTTTTGCAAACACCCCTGCACTATGTGCGTGGGGGCTGAAGCCAAGGACTGCCATCTTTCAGGTTATATACATATACATTAACGGCCGCATAGGAGGTAGTGTACTACTTGAACGCACAAGTATAAAAATCCCTTATATTATATTGCAACATTGCTTCACAAATCATACATGTCATTTGAACATAATATCCTTCGAGCACTGCGTCTCTATTAAACGAGCGCCCTGAAGGACTTCCTCAAAGTAGTGCTCGGCAGGTATTCGGCTTCGGTCCGAATCCTGGGATGCAACGTTAGTGGCCTTCATCTCTGCCCAGTATGTCTTGACACAGGCGAGAGCCATCTGCGCACCCTCTATGCATGATGACCGCTTCATTGCACTAATATGCGGCACCACACCAAGGAACTGCTGCACCAAGCCAAAATAACTCTTCGGCTCGGGCCTCTTTGGCCACAAATGAGTCACGACAGACTTCATAGCAAGTCCGGATTATGGAAGTGGGCGCTCTGGATTATGGAACTGCGACCAAAAAACCTTTTCCACTTCGCGATCCTGTTGATCTTGGAAGTGTTCGGCCGCGTCCGCGGCACTTGCCGCCAGGTCCAGATAAGCATCCTCCACACTCCACAACCGGTCCACCTAAGCATATTTAGGATCCACGAATTTCCTCCACAGCAGAAAGGGCTTTCTAGCGGCGATATCTCCGTCCTGACACAATTCCTCCTTCATAGCTCTCATCGCAGAGCGAGCATCCTTGGCCTCGGTAGTGGCCTTCTTCAGGTCCTCTTGCACCACTCGATCTTCTTTTTCAAGAAGCTGGCAGCGGTCGGCAGCATTCTTTAACTTCACGGCCATCTCGGCCATTTCCTCCCTGCTTTGGCGGTGAGCAGCCTATTCGGCTTTTAGCTCTTCGGCCGCCTTCAAGGCAGCCGCATTACTTTCTCTGGCTTGCTCCTTGGCTCGGGCGAGCTCTGCCCGAAGGTCTTCCGTAGCAGCGGCACCATCTGCATTAAGCATACATGTTGTAAGGCACGGCGTCAAGCTCCCTTACCAGGTGTCCGCGGAGAAGCCACATACCTTGTGACTCGTCAAGTCGTTTATTGACCAGCGTGATGTCCGCATCCGCAACATCAAGTTGCCGCTTCAGTTCGGCAAATCCATCAGTCCGGCTGGCCACCGAACCCTCCGCCACCTATATAGGAAGGGCAACATCTTACAACTGAGATTATGATCCTCGGCACGCTGTCACCTTTGACAACGTACCGAGTCTCAGGGGCTACTATCTATACCGGGCGCATTCTATATGCAAAACTATCAGAAGGTATATCATTTTTTGCGCACCTCAAACCCCGTCAGTAAACTTCTGACGGCCTTATGCAATCTGCTCTCAGCGGATGAAATCCTTTCAATCACTGTACCCATTAACGTACGGTGATCTTCTGAGATAGATGCTCGCCTGAGCAGATCCTTCAGCTCCGCCGACCGTACACCAGTTGGTGCCGAACCTTCCGGCCCCGCCGGACTCGGGGAAACCCTCCGTGACGACACCTCAGGGTCGTCCGCCCCGCCTGACGGTGCGGCAGATGGAGGCGTTTCACTCTCCATCATCTCCGGACGAAGATCCCCCGAAGATGAGCTCTGCTGAGAAGGGCTGAGATCCAAACTACAAGGTAAAACTTCGTTTATCTTCAGAAATAAAAACAGGGATATCCCTTATTACAAAACTCCCCTTTTTCTACTTACGGCTCGCTAGAGGGCTGATTTCCTTGGGGAAATAGTGCGGCCAGGGTCTCTCCCGGCGCAGGACCCTCTGGTGAAGATTTCTTACCCCGCTTTGAGGCCTTGGCCTCCGGATCTTCAGAAGTGGTCCTCTTCCCCTCCTGGAGGGAGGGATTCTCGATCTCCCCTTTCTTGAGAGCCTCCTTAGTGGAGGTAGTAGCTTTCCTGTTTCCCCCTTTGCCCTCTTCCAAAGGCGCGGCCTCCAACATCTTGGTTAATGCAAGATCCGGCGTGGTCTCAGGGAGGGGGTCCGGACACCTTATTAGTTTTGCTTTTGCTATCCACTCCTGTTCAAGGGACAACTCTTTAAAGGGAAAGTTTATGATAAATGTACGGACAGCGTGTCCGGGCACAGGATTACTTACTTGAGTATTCGGGCGATTACAGCTCAGACCTGCGTCCTCGGTCAAGTCCGGACACACCTCTTGTGATCCGAAGAACAGTTTATACATCTCCACGGGCGTCGCGCCCATGAAGTGTTGGAGAGCTCGCGGTCCCTCCGGATTGATTTCCCACAGGCGGAGGGGGCGACATTTGCAGGGCAGAAGGCGCCGAACTAGCATGACCTGCGCCACTACAACCAGATTGATCTCCCTCTCTTGGAGGTCTCGAATACGACCCTGCAACAGTGGTACGTCCTTGGACGGCCCCCAGTCAAGCCCCTTGTTGACCCACGACGCCAGCCGTTCTGGAGGGCCCGAGCGAAAGGCAGGTGGCGCCACCCATCTGGTGCCCCTGGGAGCGGTGATGTAGAACCACTCCTGTTGCCACAAACCAAGCTCCTCTTGAAAAGAGCCCTTGGGCCATGGAGCGTCAACATTCTTGCCTATAACAGCCCCTCCGCACTCTGCCAGTTGCCCCCTAATCATCTTCGGTTCCACTTTGAAGGTTTTGAGCCACAACCCGAAGTGAGGGGTAATGCGGAGGACGACTTTGCATACGACAATAAACGATGAGATGTGGAGGATAGACTCCAGATCCAAATCATGAAATTCCAGCCCATAATAAAACATGAGCCCCCTCACAAAGGGGTCCATCGGGAAGCCTAACCCCCAAAGGAAGTGAGACATGAACACCACACTCTTGCCAGGGTTGGGAGTGGGAGTAACCTGCCCTTGGGCAGGCAGCCTGTGCGCAATTTCGCCGGTCAGATACCGAGCGTCTCTCAGCTTTAGCACGTCTTCCTCCGTGACGGAGGAAGGCATCCACCGGCCTTGCAAGTCGAAGCCGGACATCCTTGGAGGTCCAAAGCGCCTGAATTTGGAGCCTTGGGTGTTGGAACTCGAGGCGAGGGGCGGATTTGATTGAGATTGAAAGAAAGGAGCAGGCCTTGGTCTCATTATAAAGAGGTTGGATACCAAGCGCCCTCCCCGTGACCATTTCGGACTCGCCTTCGGTAGAGGGGGCATGCCAACGGGCGCGGTTGGGTTACCCACGCCCGTATTGATGAGAATCCCGGAATAAGGGGACACGATCTCTGCTTCGACAAGACGAGCCAAGGAAACCGCTTCGCTAAACGCGCTGAGGTGGAACAATAAAAACAATTTGAATAAAGGCTTGGCCGTGGTGTGACGTCATGCCACGAAATACGTCAGTATATTGAGCTTGTGTAAATATTATTCTCTCTACGGTGGTATGTGGAACTTATTTTGCAGAGACGGACACTATCCTTGTGTTCAAAATCTTCTATGAATTATTCGGAGGAGGAACCCGCCTTGCAATGCCGAAGACAATATGCACGCCAGACTCGTCGTCATTGAAGCCTGGTTCAGGGGCTACTGAGGGAGTCCTGGACTAGGGGGTGTCTGAATAGCCGAACTATCATCTTTGGCCGGACTCCAAGACTATGAAGATACAAGATTGAAGACTCCGTCCCGTGTCCGGATGGGACTTTCCTTGGCGTGGAAGGCAAGCTTGGCGATACAGATATGTAGATCTCCTACCATTGTAACCTACTCTGTGTAACCCTAGCCCTCTCCGGTGTCTATATAAACCAGAGGGTTTTAGTCCGTAGGACGAACAACAATCATACCATAGGCTTGCTTCTAGGGTTTAGCCTCCTTGATCTCGTGGTAGATCTACTCTTGTACTACCCATATCATCAATATTAATCAAGCAGGACTAGTGTTTTACCTCCACCGAGAGGGCCCGAACCTGGGTAAAAACATCGTGTCCCTTGTCTCCTGTTACCATCCGCCTAGACGCACAGTTCGGGACCCCCTACCCGAGATCCGCTGGTTTTGACACCGACACGGCTCCTGACCTCAGGTTAGTTCGACGTCTCCTCCTAGAGTCATAACGTCCGAGGATGGCAAGTCACCGGTGAGGCAGGCGGCTTGGGGCAAGTAGAGATCGGAAGCACGCAGCAGAACAGAGGGGAATCGGGGCCTGGGCCGACCCAAAATCTTAGGGTGGGCCGCGGCCCACCGTGGGCACCCTGTAGAGATACACACCCGAGTGGTGAACATGCATTTTTGAAACTAAATTAGGACATTTACCTGACCTATTAAACGACTCTATTTTAATAATATCAGATTCGTATTTGAACAACTAAGCTTGTTTAGCTTGATGGGTGGAGCAGTGCTATTATGACACGAAGCACGTATGCTGGTCGTATAGTGATCATAAAAGGGGGAAACCCTAAGCATTTTATTTGAGCAAAAGAGGGTTTCCCCTTTGATTCCTATTAAAGAAACCACCAAGGAACCAACATGATCAATTAAACCCTAAGCATGATCAATTAAACCCTATTATGACCGTGCCATGGCAGATTTAAAGCTGCAAACCGGGGAAATGATATTTAGCATCCACTGTTTGCTTCGAACTAAGAACTAAATTCTAAGAGCTGAAAAGGAAGTACAGTAACCAAGTTACGATCTATTTTCTGGTTGAGATCAAAAAGTTGAGGAGATATGAAGTACCACCTCTCTTGCGGCGCTGTGTAGGCATCGAGGGTGCGATGGCTATTGGTGGCGTTGAAGCGGATCTGCGACGTTAGACGGGTGCATCGGGGGATAAGTCCCGTTGCGGTGGAAGAGAAGGTCGTGTGAGCGGCCCCGGCAAAGAGGATGACGGCGCCGATGAAGTGAGAGGACGCAATGCAAGGCTCCTGGTCCGTCGCCGTGGATGAGAAACATCCATCTTTAGCAATGGATGATGCGGTCTTGGTAGGCGCTCCGGCATGGTGGAGGACGGTGGCAATGGATGGGCTGGAGGACGGCGGCAATGGATGGGGTGGGGGACGGAGGAGGCTGGTGTGGGAATGGTGTTCTAGCGCGGACGGTGTATGAATGGGAAAATGGAGGGAGAGGTACGGGGAACCATGTTTTTGGGACGCGCCTGTCTGAAATATGGGAAAGTTACGAACTTAGCCCCCGTTTAAAATTTGGACGTCTCGTCGGTTAGGGATAGGACGGTAATCTTGCATCTCGCCAATATTTGCCCAGAGCTATTTCGGGCGAGGAGAGGGTGTTTTGGCGCCCATGGTTGGCGCCCACGGTGTATGAACGGGGCTGACATGTAGGGCGGTTGTGTCACGTCTGAGTGAAGTTACAAACCTGCCCCTATTGAAAATATTTGCCTACATCTATTTCAGCCAAGTTGAGTTTGTTTTGCCGCCCACCGTGTATGAATGGGGAAATGGAGGGAGAAATAGAGGTCTTTTGAATGAGCTTGAATCAAATGTGTTCTGCCGCCCACCATGTCGGAATGGGCTCAGAGGCGGTCGTGTCACGTCTAATTGAAGTTAATAACCTACCCCTATTGAGAGCAGTGGAAATCGGGTCGATGGATTGTCCATGTAAGGGGTAGACAGTAATTTCCATCTCCCAAACACTTGGCTTCGGGCAGCGGATGTGGGAGTGGACATTTTGCCGCTTCTTTCGAATTTTGGGACAATAAGCATCCACGTTTACCCTAGCCACTAAATTCGAATCCATTTTGTATTCCTATGCGAATCTTTATAAATCATTCCATGTGTTTTTATATATCTTCAAAAGCACGACAAAGATGTATTCCATTGTCATATATGACTTTCAAATGCCGATACTCGAATTCAGAAGCTAGAATCCAGTTTAAGTTGAATTCAAATATTTGGAACACTTTATGTCCAACTCAAATGTCACACACAGCATAATGTGTACTCCCATTTAGATATGTACACAAGCGAAGTATCAAGATTCAAATACTGAGTCAATCAACCAATAATGTACAAAACTAACAGACATATGAACACTTATAGAGTATATGGATCAATAATATCAACTAACATACATAAGCCAGGCCGCTGTACTTTTTTTTTTGCTAGAAGAGCATCCTTTTTTAGCGAAGCTAGTACAACATCTTGGCCCTTTCCGATGCATGCCACTTATGGTCCATCTATACTACTATTATTGCTGAATGCACATTCAGCCCGATCGACATATTTGTAGGTCTTGCATAACAATCAAAATGAAATGTCTCCGAGTCTTATCAATTAATACAGACTTGTGCTTGAGGGAGTCCTGGATTAAGGGGTCCTCGGACAGCCGGACTATATACTTTGGCTGGACTGTTGGACTATGAAGATACAAGATTGAAGACTTCGTCCCGTGTCCAGATGGGAGTCTCCTTTGCGCGGAAGGCAAGCTTCGATATTCGGATGTGTAGATCTCCTTCTCTGTAACCGACTCTATGTAACCCTAGCCCCTTTCGTGTCTATATAAAGCGGAGGGTTTAGTCCATAGGACAACAACAATCATAATCATAGGCTAGCTTCTAGGATTTAGCCTCTACGATTTCGTGGTAGATCAACTCTTGTAATACTCATATTATCAAGATCAATCAAGCAGGAAGTAGGGTATTACCTCCATCGAGAGGGCCCGAACCTGGGTAAAACATCGTGTCCCCTGCCTCCTGTTACCATTAGCTTTAGACGCACAGTTGAGGACCCACTACCCGAGATACGCCGGTTTTGACACCGACATTGGTGCTTTCATTGTGAGTTCCACTGTGCCGTCCCGGTAAGGGTTGATGGCTCGCCTCATTATCAAGGATAACATTACCTCTGGAGGATCCTTGGCTGTAGGCCAAACTCTCCGGCTGGGCGATTTCGTCATGGCCGCCCGGTCGGCCGTCGCGCCGACGATGACATCGCAGGTCATCAAAAACAACCTCCGCGTCAGCCCGGAATTCACCGAGTAGATGGATCCAATGGAGCTCTCCTCCTTGAACGAGCTCTTGGATCGCATCGCCGCCCTGGGGGTCTCAATGGATTATGATCAGATCGGGCTTAAACCCGACCTAAGGGAGATTAACTCTCCGCCGGTCACCCATCAGATAGCGGTGGTGGAGGAACAAAACGGCAATTCTTCCTCTATTTTGAGGAGGAACTATGTCCAGATTCCCGAGCTCTCTGAGCCAGATACCCGTTTACGGGAGAATGTGGCCCAGGCTCCGAACTTAGAACCGAACAACGGGCCACAAATATTGGGCAATATCTTGGAGCCCGAGCCGCCAAGCCCAGGAGCTCCTTCTCCCCTGGATTCCAGATTGGGTCAGGACATGGACTTAATTTCACCCACCCACCCAGATGCAAGCGATCTTTCCCATA
Source organism: Triticum dicoccoides (assembly GCF_002162155.2). Classification (NCBI taxonomy): domain Eukaryota; kingdom Viridiplantae; phylum Streptophyta; class Magnoliopsida; order Poales; family Poaceae; genus Triticum; species Triticum dicoccoides. The sequence continues at coordinate 597,643,223 of NC_041393.1, forward strand.
TCAGACAAGAGCACCAAGAGACAGTACACCACTTCCGGGCCAGATTCCTCCTTGTAATGATCAAGGTTAAGGACTGTCACGAGGAAGACGCAATCTCATTCTTTTGCAAAAATTGCACGGACAAGGGAATTCTCAATGCCATAAGCCGCCGTGACATAGCACACTTTGCCAACATGGCATCCATAGTACAGAAGTACTGCGCAATGGAAAGCGCCTGGAAGACCCAAACAAAATTCTAGGATCCTCCGGCCCTAACTAAACCCCTCGTCCGAACTAAAAGGGTGCACTTTCGCAAGTCACCCAATAGAATTACAAAGAAGCCAAAGCCCTCTACAGGGCATGGAACCGTTCTGGAGGGATGGCTCAATAGGCCGTGCAAAATTCACAGCACACCGGACACCATACCAACACACAGCCTTAGAGCATGTTGGATACTCTGACAGGTGGCCAAGAGCGGCGAGGACCTTCTCATCAACAATACCGCAGTGCACCATCCCGCAGAAAATAACAATACAGTACTGACCATCTTTGAGACTTTCGCCTCAAACAACAAGTGCAAGCGAGTAGTCCGCAGCTTCGCCGAAATCTGCCATGTCGTAGTAGTAAACCCGTGGAACGACACGGCCATAACCTTCAACGCCAGCGACGAACCTCAATTCCAAATAGTTCGAGCACCAGCCACTCTAGTCCTTAGTCCAATAGTGGACGAATTCCGGCTTACTAAAGTTCTGATGGACGGCGGCAGTGGATTAAACCTCATCTATGAGGAAACTCTTAACAAGATGGAAATAGATAAGAGCCGCATTGAGCAAAGCAGCATGACCTTCAGGGGAATCATCCCTAGTCGGGAGGCACGATGTGCAGGGAAAATCACATCGGTGTGGTATTCGGCACATCGGAGAATTATAGGTCCGAAGAAATCACATTCCAAGTGGCCACGTTTAGCAGTGGATACCACGCCCTTTTGGGGTGAGATGCATTCACAAGCTTCCAAGCTATACCCCATTACGGGTACATGAAACTCAAGATGCCAGGGCCCAATGGGATCATCACTCTAGCCAGTGATCCAGACATAGCACTCCGTGCCGAAAATAAAACTGCCGCACTAGCCCTGGAGGCATTATCCGAAGCCCTCGTGGCTGAAGAGTTAAGTGCGCTGCGTTCGGCAGTGGACAGGGACGACGTGATACTCAACAAACGACCCAAGTCCACCTCTTTCAAACCAGTAGACGAAATAATCAAATTCCAGGTCCACCCAATGGACCCTACAAAAACAACATCAATTGGGACACAGCTGAACCCCACAATAGACACCGCACTACGAAAGTTCCTGCGCGAGAATTGGGACATTTTCGCCTGGCATCCTTCAGACATGCCCGGTATCCCACGCAGGCTGGCCGAACATAGCCTAAACATATTAAAGGGATACAAGCCAGTCAAACAGACTCTTCGAAGCTTTTCAGAACCCAAACGACAAGCCATGGGAGAGGAGCTAGACAAGCTACTTGAGGTCGGTTTCATCAGAGAAATAAAACATCCGGACTGGCTAGCAAACCTGGTCATGGTACCAAAGAAGGACAAATCCTGGCGCCTATGCGTCGATTTCAAAGACCTTAATTAGGCTTGCCCTAAGGATCCCTTCCCCCTCCCCCGCATAGATCAAATTATCGACGCTACCACAAGACACGATTCATTGTGTTTCCTCGATGCATACTCCGGATACCATCAAATCAAGATGGCGGAGTCCGATCAAGCCGCAACGACATTTATCACTCCATACGGTCCCTTCTGTTTTAACACCATGCCTTTCGGGCTCAAAAATGCCGGTGCAACCTATCAACGCATGATCCAGACATGCCTGGAAACTCAAATCAGCAAAACAGTGGAGGCTTACATAGACAATGTGGTCATTAAAACCAGACACGTCGAATCATTAATAGACGACTTGAGGCTTACGTTCGACAATCTCCGAACATACGACATCAAGCTCAACCCGGAGAAATGCGTTTTTGGCGTACCAGCTGGAAAACTCTTGGGCTTTATTGTCTCTAATAGAGGAATCGAAGCAAATCCGGCTAAAATTCGAGCTTTGTCACAGTTGGCTACCCCAACAGACCTCAAGCAAATACAAAAATTAACTGGATGTGTGGCCGCCCTAAGCCGCTTTATCTCCCGATTAGGAGAAAAGGCGCTACCTCTTTATCGCCTTCTTCGACGCACCGAACACTTCGAGTGGACGGATGCGGCTGCGGCAGGGCTGGAGGAAATAAAATCCCTCTTGGCCACCAATCCAATTCTGGCAGCGCCAAATGTCGGCGAACCCATGTTTCTATACATAGCTGCAACGCACCAGGTTGTAAGCGCAGTGCTCATCGTCGAACGAGAGACAGATGGACACAAATTCCCATTACAAAAGCCGGTATACTACGTATCCACCATCCTCACTCCATGCAAGTCACAGTACCCACATTATCAAAAGATAGCATACACGGTCTTCACGGCATCCCGAAAACTACGACACTACTTCCAAGAGTGTTCAATCACGGTGGCCTCCGAAGTACCACTCAATGACATAATAAATAACCGCGATGCCACGCACCGGATTGCAAAATGGGCCATCGAGCTCCTCCCGTTCGACATAACATACAAACCACGGCGGGCCATTAAGTTGCAAGTACTGGATGACTTCATCGCCGAATGGACAGAAGCCGAACTCCCTAAAGAGTATGGCGCGTACTCCAATTGGATCATGCACTTTGAGGGCTCTAAAATGCTAGCTGGTCTAGGGGCTGGTGTCGTCCCGACGTCCCCCACCGGACATACAGTCCAATACGTACTCCAAATACTTTACACAGATTCCAACAATGAAGTAGAGTATGAGGCTTTGTTGCACGGTCTTCGAATGGCAGTCTCCATGGGCATTCAATGTCTTGAAGTACGCGGGGATTCAAATCTTGCAATATCTCAAATAAATGGAAACTTTGACGCCAAGGACCAGAAAATGGCAGCTTACCGTAATGCCATTCTCAAAATTCAGCTCGATTCAAGGGGCTCGAATTCCACCATGTGGTTCAAGAAAACAATCAAGCGGAAGATATCCTTGCCTGCATCGGCGCTAAAGGTGACCCCATCCCACCAAATATCTTTTTGGAAAGGCTGTTCAAGCCATCTGTGGTATGGGAAGGGGAGTCCGGCAATACTAATCCTGATTCGCATACAACCCCAGATCCCAAACAATCTGACGTAATCGGAGGCTCCGCCACCGAAATCACACCTTCGGCCCACGTAATCATGGCGGTCATCGCCTCGTGGACAGAACCCTTCCTAGCTTACTTAAATAGGCAGGAACTCCCGGAGGACCAAAATGAGGCACGCTGCATTGTGCGGCGCTCTAAAGCCTACAAAGTCCACGAGGGAGAGCTTTATAAGAAAAGCACAACCGGAGTACTCCAAAGGTGCATCTCCGAAGAGGAAGGGCGGCAACTCTTGGCTGAAATTCATGCCGGACTTGGCGGCCACCATGCCGCAGCTCGGGCGCTCGTAAGCAAGGCCTTCCGTATAGGTTTCTACTGGTCGACAGTCCGGGCAGACGCACAAGACCTTGTCCAACACTGCGTCGGTTGCCAGCTTTTTGCAAATCAAAGCCATATGTCGCCCACCGCCCTCCAAACAATCCCCATAACTTGGCCCTTTGCGGTCTGGGTGCTCGATATGGTTGGACCCCTTAAAGGAGGAAGCCATAAGAAGAAATACTTGTTGGTCATGGTCGATAAATTCACCAAATGGATAGAAGCCAAACCAGTTAAAACGGCCGAATCCGGACCAGTGATAGACTTTATATCCGGGGTCGTACACCGCTATGGTGTCCCCCACAGCATCATCACCGATAACGGCTCTAACTTTACAACCGATGAGGTGAAAACCTGGTGCAGCAAAATGGGCATACAACTTGATTACGCTTCCGTCTATCACCCCCAAATAAATGGTCAAGTCGAACGAGCGAACGATCTTATTATGAGCGGCATCAAACCCAGACTAGTGCGATCCTTGAAGGAATCAGATACGCAATGGGTCGAGGAGCTTGACTCCGTATTATGGGGGCTGCAGACCACACCGAATCTCACAACCGGATACACACCGTTTTTTATGGTGTACGGCGCAGAGGTAGTGCTACTTGATACGTCTCCAACGTATCTATAATTTTTGATTGCTCCATGCTACTTTATCTACTGTTTTAGGCAATATTGGGCTTTATTATCCACTTTTATATTATTTTTGGGACTAACTTATTAACTGGAGGCCCAGCCCAGATTTGCTGTTTTATGCGTATTTCGGTATTTTGAGGAAAAGGAATATCAGACAGAGTCAAAACGGAACGAAATCAACTGGAGAAGTTATTTTTGGAAGGAAACCCACCTGATGGACTTGGACCCCACGTCAGAAGATACGGGAGGTGCTCACGAGGGTGGGGGGCGCGCCCTCCCCCCCGGGCGCGCCCCCTGCCTCGTGGGGCCCCCGTAGCTCCACCGACGTACTCCTTTCACCCATATAACCTACGTACCTTAAAACTTCCAGAACAGAAAATAGATCGGGAGTTCCACCACCGCAATCCTCTGTAGCCACCAAAAACCAATCGGGACCCTGTTCCGGCACCCTGCCGGAGGGGGATCCCATCACCGGAGGCCATCTTCATCATCCCTGCGATATCCATGACGAGGAGGGAGTATTTCACCCTCGGGGCTGAGGGTATGTACCAGTAGCTATGTGTTTGATCTCTCTCTCGGGTTCTTGAGGTGATACGATCTTGATGTATCCTGAGCTTTGCTATTGTAGTTGGATCTTATGATGTTTCTCCCCCTCTACTCTCTTGTGATGAATTGAGTTTCCCCTTTTGAAGTTATCTTATCAGATTGAGTCTTTATGAGAACACTTGATGTATGTCTTGCGTGGGATAACCGTGGTGACAATGGGTTATTCTATTAATCCACTTGATGTATGTTTTGGTGATCAACTTGCGGGTTTCGTGACACTTGGGAACCTATGCATAGGGGTTGGCACACGTTCTTGACTCTCTGGTAGTAGCTTTGGGGCACTCTTTGAATTACTTTTATGTTGGTTGGATGAATCTGCGATTGTGTGATGCATATCGTATAATCATGCCCATGGATACTTGAGGTGACAATGGAGTATCTAGGTGACATTAGGGTTTTGGTTGATTTGTATCTTAAGGTGTTATTCTAGTACTAACTTCTTTATAGATTGATCCGAAAAAATAACTTTGAGGTGGTTTCGTACCCGACCATAATCTCTACGTTTGTTCTCCGCTATTAGTGTCTTTGGAGTGACTCTTTGTTGCATGTTGAGGGCTTTTCATATGTTCTATCTATGCTATTATTGTTGAGAGAACTTACACTAGTGAAAGTATGAACCCTAGGCCTTGTTTCCTATCATTGCAATACGTTTATGCTCACTTTTATCATTAGTTACCTTGCTGTTTTTATTATTTCAGATTACAAAAACCTATATCTACTATCTATTTTGCACTTGTATCACCATCTCTTCGCCGACTAGTGCACCTATACAATTTACCATTGTATTGGGTGTGTTGGGGACACAGGAGACTCTTTGTTATTTGGTTGCAGGGTTGCTTGAGAGAGACCATCTTCATCCTACGCCTCCTACGGATTGATAAACCTTAGGTCATCCACTTGAGGGAAATTTGCTACTGTCCTACAAACCTGTGCACTTGCAGGCCCAACAACGTCTACAAGAAGAAGGTTGTGTAGTAGACATCAAGCTCTTTTCTAGCGCCGTTGCCGGGGAGGCTAGGTAAGTGAAGGTATATCTTTAGATCTTGCAATCGAATCTTTTTGTTTCTTGTTTTAGCACTAGTTTGTCTATAAAAGAAAATTACAAAAAAATGGAATTGAGTTTGTCTCATACGCTTCACCTTTTTAATATCTTTCGTGAGTATGATGGAAAAGAAAATTGTGCTCAAGTGCTAGAAGAAGAATTACATAGAATGCTTGGCACGAAATATGTGAATGATGAGCATTATTGCAATGTTGTTAGTATGTATTCCTTGAATATCCATGATGCTAATGATATGCAAAGCCACAAGCTTGGGGAAGCTATGTTTGATCAAGATGATATTTTTTGTCCCCCAAGCTTTGATGAGCAAATTTACTATGATGAAAGCATGCCTCCTATCTATGATGATTATTGTGATGACACATATGCTTTAAAGAATAATTATAACCATGAAACGTGTCATCTTGATCTTAATTTTCAATCACATGATAGTTATTTTGTTGAGTTTGCTCCCACTATTATTCATGAGAAGAATTTTGCTTATGTGGAGAATAGTAAATTTTCTATGCTTGTAGATCATGAAAAGAATGCTTTAGGTGCTGGTTATATTGTTGAATTCATTCATGATGCTACTGAAAATTATTATGAGAGAGGAACATATGCTTGTAGGAATTGCAATAATGCCAAGTTTCCTCTCTATGTGCTTAAAATCTTGAAGTTATGCTTGTTTTGCCTTCCTATGGTTGTTGATTATTGTTCCCATAAGTTGTTTGCTCACAAAATCCCTATGCATAGGAAGTGGGTTAGACTTAAAAGTGATATTCATATGCTTCATGATGCTCCCGTTATGTTTCAATTCTTATCTTTTATGTGAGCATCATTGTCATCATTATGCCTAGCTAAAAGGCATTAAAGAAAAGCGCTTGTTGGGAGACAACCCAATATTTATCCTTAATGTTTTTGTGTGTCCACATGATTATTCTACTGTATTAATCATGTTTTATAGCTTTTGTTTCAATAAATTGCCAAGTAGAACCTTTGGGAAGACTTGGGTGAAGTTTATGTGATCTTGCTGTGAAAAACAGAAACTTTAAGCGCTCACGAGTTTAGCTGCCATGTTTTATTGGAGAGTGCTTTTAGGTTGATTCTTTTTGCAGATGATTAATAGACAAATTTATCAGGTCCAGCAATTTATTTCATAATTTTTGCGATTCGATAAGTATACGTTTGATACAGATTACTACATACTGTTCTGTTTTTGACAGATTCTGTTTTCTATGTGTTGTTTGCTTATTTTGATGAATCTATGAATAGTATCGGAGGGTATGAACCATAGATAAGTTGGATTACAGTAGATATTACACCAATATGAATTTATAATGAGTTCATTGCAGTACCTAAGTGGTGGTTTTATTTTCTTATACTAACGGAGCTTACGAGTTTTGTTTTGAGTTTTGTGTGGTTGAAGTTTTCAAGTTTTGGTTAAAGATTCGATGGACTATGGAATAAGGAGTGGAAAGAGCCTAAGCTTGGGGATGCCCAAGGCACCCCAAGGAAATATTCAAGGATTTACAAGAGCCTAAGCTTGGGGATGCCCCCGGAAGGCATCCCCTCTTTCGTCTTCGTTCATCGGTAACTTTACTTGGAGCTATATTTTTATTCACCACATGATATGTGTTTTGCTTGGAGCGTCATGTCATTTTGTTTTGTTTTGATTTCTGTTATTTAGAATAATGTTTTTCATCTTTAGTTTCAATAAAAAAAGTCAAGGATAGCCTTTGCCATGCTTATTTTGCTAGTATACATGTTGCTGTCTGAAAACAGAAAGTTTACCGCTGTTGCAAAAATTCTCTAGAAAAGTCAGAGAGTGGTATAATGTTGAATCTTTTTGCATATTGAGATCTGATAAAATTATTACAGTGGTAATTTTAGTTCATACTTTTTGGAGTTAGGCAATTATGATGAATGTTGCATTCTTTACAGACTGTACTGTTTTGGCAGATTGCTGTTATGTTTGCATTGTTTGCATATGTTTGCTTGTTTAATGATTCTATTTAAGGATAGGAGTATTAAATATGGAGGCATTTAGTATGCAATGTTGAATAATAATGTTAGTGATTTTTTATAGTAGAAAATGATAAGGTTTTGCATTGGTTTATACTAACCTATCTCACGAGTTCTTGTTGAGTTTGTTGTGAATGAAGCTTTTGATAAAAAGAGAAACCATGATATGAGAGGAATTAAGGAGACACAAAAGTTCAAGCTTTGGGATGCCCAAGGCACCCCAAGATAATATTTCAAGAAGTCTCAAGCATCTAAGCTTGGGGATGCCCCGGTTGGCATCCCACCTTTCTTCTTCAACAACTATCGGTTAGTATCGGTTGAGCCTAAGTTTTTGCTTCTTCACATGAGTTATACTTGTATTATCCTTGCATTGTAGTTTTCTTTAGCTTTGCTTGCTGTTTGAATAAAGTACCAAGATATGAATTCTTTAATGAGAGAGATCCATACATAAATTGGAATTTGTTAGAATACTCTATGTGCTTCACTTATATCTTTTGAGCTTGATAGTTTTGCTCATAGTGCTTCACTTATATCTTTTGAGCATGATAATTTTTGCTCTAGTGCTTCACTTAGATCTTTTAGAGCACGGTGGTGGATTTGTTTTAAAGAAACTTGATCTCTCATGATTCACTTAGATTATTTTGGGAGTTGTTAATAGCATGGTAATTTGCTTAATGTCAATATACTTGGTATTCAAGATATGTGAAACTTTCTTTTGAGTGCGTTGAATACTAAGATAAGTTTGATGCTTGATAATTGTTTCGAGATATGAAGGTGATAATATTAGAGTCATGCTAGTTGAGTAGTTGTGAATTTAAAGAATACTTGTGTTGAAGTTTGTGATTCCTGTAGCATGCACGTATGGTGAACCGTTATGTGATGAACTCGGAGCATGATTTATTTATTGATTGTCTTGCTTATGAGTGGCGGTCGGGGACGAGCGATGGTCTTTTCCTACTAATCTATCCCCCTAGGAGCATGCGCGTAATACTTTGCTTTGATAACTTCTATATTTTTGCAATAAGTATATGAGTTCTTCATGACTAATGTTGAGTGCATGGATTATACGCACTTTTCTCATCCTTCCACCATTGATAGCCTCTCTAATACCGCACACTTTTCGCCGGTATCATACACCCACCATATACCTTCCTCAAAACAGACACCATACCTACCTATCATGGCATTTCCATAGCCATTCCGAGATATATTGCCATGCAACTTCCACCATCATCATCATGACATACATTACTTTTTTCATATTTCTAGCATGATCATGTAGTTGACATCGTATTTGTGGCAAAGCCACCTTTCATAATTCTTTCATACATGTCACTCATGTTTCATTGCACATCCCGATACACCGCCGGAGGCATTCATATAGAGTCATATTTTGTTCTAAGTATCGAGTTGTAATTGTTGAGTTGTAAGAAAAATAAAAGTGTGATGATCATCATGATTAGAGCATTGTCCCAAGTGAGGAAAGGATGATGGAGACTATGATTCCCCCACAAGTCGGGATGAGACTCCGGACGAAAAAAAAGAGGCCATAAAAAAAGAGAAAAGGCCCAAATAAAAAAATGAGAGAAAAAGAGAGAAGGGACAATGCTACTATCCTTTTACCACACTTGTGCTTCAAAGTAGCACCGTGATCTTCATGATAGAGAGTCTCTCATTTTGTCACTTTCATATACTAGTGGGAATTTTTCATTATAGAACTTGGATCGTATATTCCAATGATGGGCTTCCTCAAAATGCCCTAGGTCTTCGTGAGCAAGCGAGTTGGATGCACACCCACTTAGTTTCTTTTGTTGAGCTTTCATATACTTATAGCTCTAGTGCATCTGTTGCATGGCAATCCCTACTCACTCACATTGATATCTATTGATGGGCATCTCCATAGCCCGTTGATACGCCTAGTTGATGTGAGACTATCTTCCCTCTTTTTTTCTTCTCAACAACCACCGTTCTATTCCACATATAGTGCTATATCCATGGCTCACGCTCATGTATTGCGTGAAGATTGAAAAAGTTTTGAAAATGTTAAAGTATGAAACAATTGCTTGGCATGTCATCGGGGTTGTGCATGATTTAAATACTTTGTGTGGGGAAGATGGAGCATAGCCAGACTATATGATTTTGTAGGGATAACTTTCTTTGGCCATGTTATTTTGAGAAGACAAAATTGCTTTGATTAGTATGCTCGAAGTATTATTATTTTTATGTCAATATGAACTTTTGTCTTGAATCTATCAGATCTGAATATTCATACCATGATTAAGAAGATTTACATTGAAATTATGCCAAAGTATCACTCCGCATCAAAAATTCTTTTTTATCATTTACCTACTCGAGGACGTGCAGGAATTAAGCTTGGGGATGCTTGATACGTCTCCAACGTATCTATAATTTTCTATTGCTCCATGCTACTTTATCTACTATTTTAGGCAATATTGGGCTTTATTATCCACTTTTATATTATTTTTGGGACTAACCTATTAACCGGAGGCCCAGCCCAGATTTGCTGTTTTATGCCTATTTCAGTATTTCGAGGAAAAGGAATATCAGACGGAGTCAAAACGGAACGAAATCAACTGGAGAAGTTATTTTTGGAAGGAAACCCACCTGATGGACTTGGACCCCACGTCAGAAGATACGGGAGGTGCTCACGAGGGTGGGGGGCGCGCCCTCCCCCCTGGGCGCGCCCCCTTGCCTCGTGGGGCCCCCGTAGCTCCACCGACGTACTCCTTTCACCCATATATACCTAAGTACCCTAAAACTTCCAGAACAGAAAATAGATCAGGAGTTCCGCCGCCGCAAGTCTCTGTAGCCACCAAAAACCAATCGGGACCCTGTTCCGGCAACCTGCAGGAGGGGGATTGAGGGAGTCCCGGATTAGGGGGTGTCCGGATAGCCGAACTATCATCATCGGCCGGACTCCAAGACTATGAAGATACAAGATTGAAGACTTCGTCCCGTGTCCGGATGGGACTTTCCTTGGCGTGGAAGGCAAGCTTGGCGATACGGATATGTAGATCTCCTACCATTGTAACCGACTCTGTTTAACCCTAGCCCTCTCCGGTGTCTATATAAACCGGATGGTTTTAGTCCGTAGGACAGAACAACAATAACAACAATCATACCATAGGCTAGATTCTAGGGTTTAGCCTCCTTGATCTCGTGGTAGATCTACTCTTGTAATACCCACATCATCAATATCAATCAAGTAGGACGTAGGGTTTTACCTCCATCAAGAGGGCCCGAACCTGGGTAAAACATCGTGTCCCTTGTCTCCTGTTACCATCCGCCTAGACGCACAGTTCGGGACCCCCTACCCGAGATCCGCCGGTTTTGACACTGACATTGGTGCTTTCATTGAGAGTTCCTCTGTGCCGTCGTAATCAGGAAGGATGCCTCTTCCCGTCTTCAAAGACGGTACCATTGCCAAAGGAGCTTTGGCCGCCGGTCAAGCTATCCGGCTGGGTGGTTTTCTTATGACCACCTGTTCGGCCACCGCTTCGACGATGACCTCTTGGGTCATCAAAAGTGATCTTCGCATCAACTCGGAATTCGCCGAGCAGCTGGATCCGGTGGAGCTCTCTTCCGTAAACAAGCTCTTGGATCGCATCGCCGCCCTGGGAGTCGCTACAGACTACGATCAGATTGGGCTTAAAACTGATTTGAGAGAAATTAACTCTCCCCAGGCTACCCACCATGTTGCGGTGGTAGAAGAACAACACGGCGACTCTTCTTCTATGTTAAAAACCAGTTATGTCCGGATTCCCGATCCCTCCATGCCGGATTCCCACGGAGGGACGGACATCAATCGAGTACTGAACCTAAAGTCAGGCAGCGGACTAGATTCGTTGGACGACCTCCAGCAATCCAAGCTTCCAAATCCGGAAACTCCTCGGCCTTTGAGCCTCAGTTTGGGTGGGGTTCCAAATTTAGTTCCACCCGCCCACCCAAACACAAGCGATCTGTATCAAATACGGCAAGAGCCCGATGAAACAGTACATCATTACTGGGCCAGATTCCTCCTGGTTATGGACATGATAAAAGACTGCCATGAGGAAAGCGCAATCTCTATTTTCTGCAATAATTGCACGGACAAGGGAATCATGAACGCCATAAGTCGTCGCAAGGTCACGCGCTTCGCCGACCTGGCGACCATAGTACAAAAATACTGTGCGATGGAGAGTGCCTGGAAAACTGAAACTTGATTTTGGGACAATCCGTCCCTAAACACAACCTTAGTCTGGAATAAAAGGGTGCACCATGCTCAAGCACCTGGGTCAAAAACCAAAAAGCAAAAAAACCCTAAAGGGTACGGAACCGTACTGGAGGGATGGCTCAGCGGACCCTGCAAAATCCATAATGCAGAAGGCGCCACTCCAACACATAGCCTCCGGGCATGTTGGATACTACGACAGGTGGCCAAAAGTGGCGAAGGGCTTCTAGCCCCGGAAAACCAGCCCAACAGTACCAGTACGGTATTAACAGTCTTCGAGACTTTCGCATCAAATAATATGCGGAAACGAACAATCCGCAGCCTCGCCGAAGTCTACCAAGTAGCAGCAACAAATCCATGGAGCGACACGGCTATCACCTTCAATGCCAGCGACGAACCTAAATTCCAAACAGCCCGAGCACTAGCCGCATTGGTCCTCAGTCCCATAGTGGACGGCTTTCGTCTTACCAAGATACTCATGGATGGCGGCAGTGGATTAAACCTCATCTACGAGGAAACCCTCCAAAAAATAGAAATAGAATAGAGCCGCATTGAGCGAAGCAGCACAACCTTTAGAGGAATAATCCCTAGTCGGGAAGTATGCTACACAGGAAAAATCACACTAGATGTGGTGTTCGGATCGCCGGACAACTACAGGTCCGAGTAAGTCACGTTCCAAGTGGCCCCATTCAGTAGCGGATATCACGCTCTATTAGGGCGAGAGGCATTCACAATTTTCCAAGCCGTACCCCATTACGGGTACATGAAGCTCAAAATGCCCGGGCCCAATGGAATCATCAATCTGGTCAGTGATCCAGAGATAGCACTCCGCGCCGAAAATAAGACAGCCGCACTAGCCCTAGAGGCACTATCAGAAGCACTAGCGGCAGAAGAACTCACTACACTACACTCCACGGTGAATAGGGACAATGTGATACTCGATAAGAGATCTAACTCCACATCTTTTAAACCAGCAGATGAAATAGTCAAATTCCAGGTCCATCCAACGGACCCCACAAAGACGGCCTCCATTGGGGCACAATTAAACCCTGATGTAGAAGCCGCACTACGAGAATTCCTTCGGGAAAATTGGGACATTTTTTCCTAGCACCCTTCAGATATGCCAGGAATCCCACGCAGGCTGGCAGAGCACAGCCTAAATATCCTAAAAGGATTCAAGCCAGTCAAACAGGCTCTTCGACGGTTTTCCGAACCCAAAAGACAGGCAATGGGAGAGGAGCTAGCCAAACTATTAGAAGCCGGATTCATCAGAGATATAAAACATCCGGACTGCCTATCAAACCTGGTAATGGTACCAAAAAAGGACAAATCCTGGTGCCTTTGTGTGGATTTTAAAGACCTTAATAAGGCCTGTCCAAAGGATCCTTTCCCCCTCCCCCGCATCGACCAAATCATCGATGCTACCGCGGGGCATGATTCATTGTGTTTCGTCGACGCATACTCCGGATACCATCAAATCAAGATGGCGGAAACAGACCAGGCCGCAACGGCATTCATTACTCCATACGGACCATTCTGCTTCAACACAATGCCCTTCGGACTTAAAAATGCCGGCGCAACATATCAGCGCATGATTCAGACATGTCTGGCTACCCAGATCGACAAAACAGTGGAGGCATATGTAGACGATGTGGTCGTTAAGACCAAACATGTCGAAACTCTAGTAGACGATTTGAGGCTCACATTCGACAACCTCCGAGCATATGACATTAAGCTCAACCCGGAAAAAATGCGTTTTTGGCATACCAGCTGGAAAGCTCTTGGGCTTCATTGTATCCGGTAGAGGAATTGAAGCAAACCCAGCCAAGATCCGAGCTCTGTCACAACTGGATATCCCAAAAGACCTCAAACAAATACAAAAACTGACTGGATGCGTGGCGGCTTTAAGCCGCTTCATCTCCCGTTTGGGAGAAAAGGCATTGCCTCTCTACTGCCTCCTCTGGCGCACCGAACACTTCGAGTGGACGGATGCTGCCATGGCCGGACTCGAAGAAATAAAGGCCATACTAGCAACAAATCCGGTCCTGGCCGCGCCCAACCTAGGTGAACCAATGTTATTATATATCGCGGCAACACATCAAGTTGTCAGCGCAACGCTCGTCGTCGAACGAGAAGTAGAAAGACACAAATTCCCTCTTCAAAAACCAGTGTACTACGTATCCACTGTCTTAACCCCATGCAAGTCCCGGTATCCACATTATCAAAAGATAGCGTACGCGGTGTTCATGGCATCCCGGAAGCTGCGACACTACTTTCAAGAGTGCTCGATAATAGTGGCCTCCGAAGTACCCCTCAACGACATTATAAACAACCGCGATGTGACGGGCAGGATTGCAAAATGGGCCATTGAGCTCTTACCATTTGACATAACCTACAAACCAAGGCGACCTATAAAGTTGCAAGTTTTGGCTGACTTCATCGCCGAATGGACCGAAGCCGAACTCCCTAAAGAGTACGGCGCATACTCCAATTGGATCATGCATTTCGACGGCTCCAAAATGTTGGCCGGCTTGGGGGCTGGCGTCGTACTGACGTCCCCAACCGGAGACACAGTCCAATACGTACTTCAGATAATGTACACAGACTCTAACAATGCAGCCGAATACGAGGCCCTTCTACATGGTCTTCGGATGGCAATCTCCATGGGTATTCAATGCCTAGAGGTGCGCGGGGACTCAAACCTCGCAATATCCCAAGTAAATGGAGACTTTGATGCCAAGGATCCGAAAATGGCAGCCTATCGTAACGCCATCTTAAAAATGTCAGCTCGGTTCGAAGGACTCGAATTCCACCATGTAGCCCGGGATAATAACCAGGAAGCCGACGTGTTGGCACGCATCGGCGCAAAACGCGATGCCGTCCCTCCAAACATCTTCCTGGAGCGGCTCTTTAAGCCATCCGTATTATGGGAAGAGGAGTCCGGAAATAGCAACCTAGAACCAACCGCGCCACCCAACACAGAACATTCTGACACAGTCGGTGGCCCAGCCAATGAAATAACACCCTCAGCCTACGAAATAATGGCAGTAATCGCCCCGTGGACGAAACCATTCCTAGCCTACTTAACTAGCAGGAACTCCCCGAAGACCAAAATGAGGCCTGCTGCATAGTTCGGCGATCTAAAGCCTACAAGGTCCATGAGGGAGAACTTTATATGAAAAGCACAACCGGAGTCCTTCAAAGGTGTATCTCCGAAGAGGAAGGGCGAAATCTCCTAGCTGAAATTCACGCGGGACTTGGTGGGCACCATGCTGCATCCCGGGCCCTTGTAGGCAAGGCCTTCCGTACAGGATTTTATTGGCCGACTGCCCAGGCAGATGCTCAAGACTTAGTCGAACGACGCGTCGGTTGCCAGCTCTTTGCTAATCAAAGCCACATGCCACCCACCGCCCTCAAAACTATACCCATCACCTGGCCATTCGCGGTCTGGGGGCTTGATATGGTTGGACCCCTTAAAGGAGGAACCCACAAGCAAAAATACCTATTGGTCATGGTGGACAAATTCACCAAACGGTAGAGGCCAAGCCAGTTAAAACGGCCGAATCCGGACCCGTGATAGACTTCATATCCGGGGTAGTACACCGTTATGGTGTCCCCCACAGCATCATCACTGATAACGGCACGAATTTCACGGCCGACGAGGTTAAACTCTGGTGCAAAAACATGGGCATCAGACTCGACTACGCTTCAGTCTATCACCCCCAAACTAACGGTCAAGTCGAACATGCAAATGGTCTAATCATGAGCGGCATCAAACCCAGATTAGTGCGGTCCCTCACGGAATCTAACACGCACTGGGTAGAGGAGCTCGACTCCGTACTCTGGGGGCTACGGACCACGCCGAACCGCACTACCGGATTCACACCATTTTTTATGGTGTACGGCGTAGAGGCAGTTTTGCCCTGCGATATAATTCATGACTCACCTCGCGTGCGCATGTATGAAGAAAGGGAAGCCGAGTTGGATCGGCAGGACAGTGTGGACGCCTTAGAGGAGGAGCGGGACGTGGCAAAAGCTCGTTCCCCATTTTACCAGTAGCAGGCTCGAAGATATCAAAGCAGAGAAGTACGGGCCAAAACTTACAATGTTAGCGAACTTGTTCTACGCCTGCCGGACAAGAAAAAGGACAAACTCAAGCCCAAATGGGAAGGTCCCTTCATCATTGACCAAGTCCTGACCGGCGGAGCATACCGTCTACGTAACGCATCTGACAACCGACTCGAGCCGAACCCATGGAACACAGCCCGTCTCCGAAGATTCTACGCCTAGCGCCGGACTCAGAGTTCGTCTCCCTCCTCCGTCCACCTTTTACATTTTCACTGTCTCTTGTTCCCCTCCTTCTTCCAGGCCTTTTTTTAGTAAAAGCCTTTGATGGACTGATCTGCGCATTGTTCGCACACACTTGATGTGCTACTAGCACTCATTATACCTGGGGGCTTCTTTAACAGAAGCTTATTTATACGGGCTTCATGCCCAACACATGTGTCATACTTCCGCATGTACCTTTTATTCACCATTATAGGCATTGATATGACTTAAGTTTTGGCCAAGCTGGGTTGCCTGGCTCCTGTGCTTACCCCTATGTTCCCGATTGTTCGGCTAGGAGGTAAAGGGAGCACCTCTGCGATTGTTACTGCCGGGTCAGCCGGATGTGTACCTCAGACTGGGTGAAGCCGAAAGCTAGCGTTCTTAAGGGAATATTCGGTCGGCGACTTGAAAGATGATTTATTACTTATTTAAACTTATCTTCCCCCAGATGCTTTTTCTGCTCTTTTCGCAGTACGGACATGCACCTTAGGGCATGCCTCCCAGGGAAAGGAACCCCTAACGGAACTATTCTCCCTGGAAGATGTTTCTTACTAACCATGTAATATAACATAAATAGTTGGGCACTTGTCTGATAAAGCACTAATGACCCCTACGCCTGGTCTCCATGCATGCCTCGGTTTTTCTAACCGCTAGGGTATTCGGACACACTCCGGACTGTTGGGTCCCGAGGTTGAAGCGAAAAGTTCTGCAAAGACAAACGATCTACAATCCGGCTAGAAGGCATTTTACATGTCATTTTAAAATTACATCGTCAAATTGATTGATTGAAGTCCTGTTCAATCCCATCTAACAGGCTGTCTAGCTTACAGTCCCGTTGGGAATATTTCGCGGCCAACTCTACTTGGCCGTACATTAAGCTCACAGGGATCTCCTTCCCATCGGGCCCCACAGGTCCGACCTCGGCCATGTGGTTTGGATCAGCCTTCGTGTACCGCGTCTTCACCATGGCCCAGGCCTCTTTGGCGCCTTGACGGCAGGCTGATATCTTCCACAGATGGAAGCGCTGCCGTACTCCCTGAAGCTTGTCAGCAAGCCCTCCAAGACCCTCGGGTAGGGAGACGGACGGCCATAAGGCCTGGACGACGCCGCTCATCGCCTGCCGAATACGTTCGTGCAGTTGCAGCAGCTCGGGAAGAAGGTCACCCGTGGAAGCAGGCATCTCCTCCGTCGGACAACCCGTGAGCACACCTACAGACACATTTCTGTCAATCGACTTCCTCGCCAAACTCTTCTTTTCAAAAGAGTTTGCTCAAGCACTTACTGTAAATGCCGCGACGAAGCCGCCGATTCTCCTTTATGGAGTCAGCCAGCTGGACCCGAACATCTTTTAATTCTTCGCCCAACCGGGTGTTGGCATCTTGGAGTTTGTTCCTCTCCTGCTGCACCCTCATAAGCACCTTCTCGCCGGCCTTCAACTAGCATAGCAGATGTTGCTTGTCCGGTTCCAATCCGGCACCCTCTGCAATTTAATTGTCAAACTTACGCACACACCGCACTTCATAAACTACTTATCTTTTCGAAGTATGTATTACCAGAGGGAGTCTCTGTGCTTCCTCCTGCAGCGGCTAGTGCGGCCTCAAGTTGGGCCTTGCACTCTTGAAGCTCCTGGGACAGACAAGTATTCTTCTCCGTAAGATCCTGCATAAACAAATGATCCTTAAATAAGTTATTCTAACTATTTTAAGTCTCGGGGGCTACTGGCATATATAACTATTAAAATTCCTCACCCGTATGTCTTTCACATACTGCTCCGTGGCTCTGGTTAAACCATCTCGAGCGGCACGGAGGTGCGCGTCTCCCGCATTAAAGGCATTCAGTGCCTCCGGAGAGAAACACGCGTCACGAAGAATCGTCCGGCGGCGCCTGTGATTCATGGCGCTCTCCACCTCAGACTTGGTGGCGGACAGCCTGTCGATATCCCCCGTTGGAGGACCATCCGACTCATGTCTTGTGTTCGCCTCCCCTTCTGGACCACGCGTTGGAGCATGGCTAGCGAAGGCTTGATTGGCAACCTCTCCGGACACTGTCTGGCGAGCGCTCTTCCTCCTGGGAAAATCATGAGCGTCAATATACCTCCTAGGGATCTTTCCCTTAAAAACAATGGTGCGCTGCACCGTTGCGGCGACGTTTCGATTCGCGCCGCACTCCTCTTCCGCCTGCTGGGCCAAACTGACCCTTGCTGGTCAGCCGCCGCGGGTTTGGCTTCCCGCCTTAAAGGTGCCTCCTGCGATGCACCATTGGTATATGATGGTCAGAAATGAGCATGGATCAAATGATGGTGTCAGGACTCCAGTCGTAGTCACCTGGGAAGCCGGAGATAAACCGGGGTAGTCAGCCGTAATGGCGACTAGATCATTGTCCATGCTAAGTTGGTGGAACACCCCGTCAATCAGCTCCACCTTTATGTCTGGATCCTCTTCGGAGGCCAGATCAAGGGATCGTCCCGGATCCTCGGGCTATGGAGTCAGGCTTTGTATGCCCTCCACGTCCCGGCGCAGCTCCTGCGTCAGAATCACAAAGTGAGACACTTGACTTTGGGAATATGGATCGGACAGATAAACGTCCGCTTACCCAGCTCCGAGGGTTATTCATGGAGAATCTATTCAATGGACTCGTGCGGAAGAAGTCCTCCTTCTCCCCCTTGTACAAGCCGGACAGGATCTTCACCAGATCGGCGGCCGATCCCGGCCCCTTGCGGCCATGACGGGTGGCGTCATCCTCCCCGTTGAAATCCCACATGGGGTGGCCCCTATATTGGAGCGGCTGCACCCCTCGCGCAATGCATGTGGCCATGACTCCAATCATGGTAAATTCGGAGTGGGCCAGTAACCTTATCCGGCCCATCAGATATTGGACGCTCCCATCATCTTCCCGTTGAGGGCTCCGCGGGCGCCAACTCAGGCGTTTCTTCAAGGGAGCGTTGCTGAACTCCGGGAGGCCGATCCGAACTGGATCCGGCAAAGGGGCGTCCTCCATATAGAACCATTCCAAAGGCCAGTTTTTTGACGCCTTCTTCGGGGTGCCGGATAGATATCCGATCCCGGCGATGCACCATATTTCGGCTCCACCCACTTGATATATCGACCCCTCGTGAGAACGGGGTACAAGGCAAAACAATCTCTTCCATAACGCAAAATGGGGCTCGATGCCCAAGAACAGCTCGCAAAGAGCTACAAAGCCCGCAATGTGCAGAATGGAGGCAGGTGTAAGGTGGTGAAGCTGGAGTCCGTAGAACTCCAGGAGCCCCCGGAGAAACGGATGTATGGGAAATCCGAGTCCCCTTATTAGATAAGGGACGAAGCATACCCGCTCTCCTTTGGAGGGGTTGGGGACGCTCTCCGCCTGCTTTCCACCCCTGAAGGTGGCCAGTCCGGCTCGAACCGGAACCATGAAGGCTGGGGGAAGATATCCCTCGGTTTGGAGCGTCACTAGCTCGCTGTGTGGAACCGAGCATCTCCCCCAATCTCCTGGCTGAGGGCTGGGAGCACGAGAGGAGGAGCCGCGTCGACTATCCATGATGGAATGGATTTTTGTCAGAGGCGCTTCGATGAGTACTTGCGGAAGGAGGATGGTGTGAGTTGGATCTAGATCCCCGCCTCTCTTATAGGTGGCTCATTCGCGCGGCTAGGGGGTAAAACGCAAAAATACCCTAGCTTTTCGCATTCATACGACACGTGGAAGAGGGCCATTATTGGACGTGGAAGCCAAGGAGCGCAACATTTATAAGGAAGCAGGACACTATTCGGCAGGCACATGAAATTTGAAGGACAACCCGCCTTGCAACGCCGAAGACAATATACGCGCCGGACTCGTCGTCATTGAAGCCTGGTTCATGGGCTACTGAGGGAGTCCCGGATTAGGGGGTGTCCGGATAGCCGAACTATCATCATCGGCCGGACTCCAAGACTATGAATATACAAGATTGAAGACTTCGTCCCGTGTCCGGATGGGACTTTCCTTGGCGTGGAAGGCAAGCTTGGCGATACGGATATGTAGATCTCCTACCATTGTAACTGACTCTGTGTAACCCTAGCCCTCTCCGGTGTCTATATAAACCGGATGGTTTTAGTCCGTAGGACACAACAACAATAACAACAATCATACCATAGGCTAGCTTCTAGGGTTTAGCCTCCCTGATCTCGTGGTAGATCTACTCTTGTAATACCCACATTATCAATATCAATCAAGCAGGACATAGGGTTTTACCTCCATCAAGAGGGCCCGAACCTGGGTAAAACATCGTGTCCCTTGTCTCTTGTTACCATCCGCCTAGACACACAGGTCGGGACCCCCTACCCAAGATCCACCGGTTTTGACACCAACAGGGATCCCATCACCGGAGACCATCTTCATCATCCCAGCGCTATCCATGATGAGGAGGGAGTAGTTCACCCTCGGGGCTGAGGGTATGTACCAGTAGCTATGTGTTTGATCTCTCTCTCTCTCTCTCTCGTGTTCTTGAGGTGATACGATCTTGATGTATCCCGAGCTTTGCTATTGTAGTTGGATCTTATGATGTTTCTCCCCCTCTACTCTCTTGTGATGAATTGAGTTTCCCCTTTTGAAGTTATCTTATCGGATTGAGTCTTTATGAGAACACTTGATGTATGTCTTGCGTGGGATAACCGTGGTGACAATGGGTTATTCTATTGATCCACTTGATGTATGTTTTGGTGATCAACCTGCGGGTTTCGTGACACTTGGGAACCTATGCATAGGGGTCGGCACACGTTCTTGACTCTCCGGTAGTAGCTTTGGGGCACTCTTTGAAGTACTTTTATGTTGGTTGGATGAATCTGAGATTGTGTGATGCATATCGTATAATCATGCCCACGGATACTTGAGGTGACAATGGAGTATCTAGGTGACATTAGGGTTTTGGTTGATTTGTATCTTAAGGTGTTATTCTAGTACGAACTCTTTTATAGATTGATCTGAAAGAATAACTTTGAGGTGGTTTCGTACCCGACCATAATCTCTATGTTTGTTCTCCGCTATTAGTGTCTTTGGAGTGACTCTTTGTTGCATGTTGAGGGCTTGTCATATGTTCTATCTATGCTATTATTGTTGAGAGAACTTACACTAGTGAAAGTATGAACCCTAGGCCTTGTTTCCTATCATTGAAATACCGTTTACGCTCACTTTTATCATTAGTTACCTTGCTGTTTTTATTATTTCAGATTACAAAAACCTATATCTACTATCTATTTTGCACTTGTATCACCATCTCTTCGCCGAACTAGTGCACCTATACAATTTACCATTTTATTGGGTGTGTTGGGGACACAAGAGACTCTTTGTTATTTGGTTGCAGGGTTTCTTGAGAGAGACCATCTTCATCCTACGCCTCCTACGGATTGATGAAACTTAGGTCATCCACTTGAGGGAAATATACTACTGTCCTACAAACCTGTGCACTTGCAGGCCCAACAGCGTCTACAAGAAGAAGGTTGTGTAGTAGACATCACTTCCCTGTGATATCATCCATGATTCACCTAGAGTGCGCATGTACGAAGAGAGAGAGGCCGAGCTGGATCGGCAGGACATCTTAGGCCCTGGAGGAGGAGCGCGATGTCGCGAAGGCCCGTTCCGCATTCTATCAACAGCAAGCTCGAAGGTATCAAATCAGAGAGGTGCGGGCCAAAACTTATAATATTGGCGAACTCATCCTACGCCTACCAGAGAAGAAAAAAGACAAGCTCAAGCCCAAGTGGGAGGGCCCCTTCATCATTGACAAAGTTCTCACTGGAGGTGTGTACCGTCTACGTGATGCATCAGACAATCGACTCGAGTCGAACCCATGGAACGCGGCCAGACTCCGAAGATTCTATGCCTAGCGCCGAACTCCTTGTTTGTCTCCTTACCTCCATATTCCCTTTTAAATTATATCCTCTCTCTCTCCTTTTGCATTTATAGCCTTTTAGACCTAACTATGCTTTGACTGCACACTCTGGCCGCGCTTTGCACGCTCATCGTACCTGGGGGCTTCTTATACAGAAGCTTATTTGTCTTCCGGGCTTCATGCCCACCACATATGCGTCACTTCCACGTATGTGCCTTTTTTCACCACTATATGCATTGATATGACTTAAGTTTTGGCCAAGCTGGGTTGCCTGGCTCTTGTGTTTATGCTCTACGTCCCCATTATTCGGCTAGGGCATAAGGGGAGCACCACTGCGATTGTTACTGCCGGGTCAGCCGGATGTGTACGTCAGACTGGGTGAAGCCGAAAGCTAGCGTTCTTAAGAGAATATTCAGTCGGTGAACAAAAGATGTATTTTTCCTATTACAAAACATGCCCCCAGACGCTTATATCCTGCGTAAATTTTAGCAGTTCAGACATGTACATCGATGCATGCACGCCCAGGGAAAGGAACCCTTAACGGAACTATTCTCCCTGGAAGATGTTTCTTACTACCCATGTAATATGACATAACTAGTTGGGTACTTGTCTGTTCAAGCACTTATGACCCCTACGCCTGGTTTCCACGCGTGCCTCGGTTTATACATAACTGAGTGGGTATTCGGACAGACTCCGGACTGTCGAGTCCAGAGGTTGAAGCGAAAAGGTCGGCCAAGATAAATGATTTACAGTCCGTCTAGGGACAAAATATGTCCTTCGAAGTACAATGTCACTTAGACTGACTGAATTTTTCTTCTATACCATCCAATAGGGTGTCTAGCCTATGGTCCTGTTGGGAATACTTAGCTGCTAATGCTACTTGGTCATACACCAGATGTACAGGGATCTCCTTCCCATCCGTCCCTACAGGTCTGACCTCGGCCATATGGTTCAGGTCAGCCTTCGTGTACCGCATCTTCACCATCACCCAGGCCTCCATTGCGCCTTGTCGGCAGGCCGATATCTTCCATAATCGGAAGCGCTGCCGTGCTCCCTTGATTAGCTTGATCAGCTCACCCACGCCTCCTGGAAGGGAGGCAGATGGCCACAAGGCTTGGGCAATGTCCCGCATCACCTGCCGAACTTGTTCGTGCATTTGTGCGAGCTCCGGCAGAAGATCGCTTGCAGATCCAGGCATCTCCTCTTCAGGACGACCTGTCATCATGCCTACAGACATAATTCTGTTAGCACGCTTCTACGCTGAACTTTATAGTGGTTTGTCAGCACACTTAATGAATATGCCGTGTCGAAGCTTCTTATTCTCCTTCACGGAGTCAGCAAGCTAGGCCCGAACATCCTTCAATTCGACGTCCAGCCGGACGTTCGCATCCTGGAGAATATTCTTCTCCTTTATAACCTTGGTAAGCACACGCTGGCCAGCCTTCAGCTGTCGCCGAACATGTTGCTCATCCTCTGGTACGATGTCCAGATTGCCTCCGGGATTGTCTGCAAGTTCTCTTGTTAGAATCGCATTCTTGCTGAATACTTAACTGGTATATACCATGACATTATTCTTGTTTAAATGCAAATATTACCAGATGGGGCCTTCGTCGACTCCTCCATCGTCGACTCTTCGGAGTTGGTCGCAGAAAATCTATCTGCATCCTCTGTAGGAGGATCATTCGCGTTGACCTCCGCCCTTGAGTCTGGCCTCAGAGTCCGGCTGGTGGAAGCGTGACCGGTAGGCTCTCCGGATGCAGTCTGGCGAGCACTCTTTCTGTTAGAAGGCAGAAGACATCGTTATATTTTAACAATGATAACTGCGTGGTAGGTTTTTCAACATACCTTTGCAACGGCGTCTCGGTCCTGACCGCCTTTCTTTTAAGCCTACCCGGCTTCGGTGCCCCTTGATGACGAGTCACCACGGGTTCAGCTTGGTGCCCTGATGGCCTTCCCTGTAAGACGTAATACATGTACGGTGGGTGAAGTGTAAAGAGGGAATCCTTTTCGGAAGTCGGGACTGTGGCTTTACTTACCTGGGATACAGGGAGTAGGCCAGGATAATCGGCTATGATGGCCACCATCACACCATCGCGGCTTAGCTGGTAAAATGTCCTGTCAACAAGCTCCACAAACATATCCGGATCTTCTTCGAGTCCGGGGTCGAGAGCCCGGTTAGGGTCCTCCGCTGTGGAGGCGGGCTGTGAGCATCCTTCATGGCCCTTCACTGTTCCTGCTATGGATTGACGAACTAAACGTCTGTGCTAAAAATGAGGGAAAGATTGGAATAAAAAATAGCGACTCACCCAGCTCGGGGGGTTGTACATGGAGAATCCATCCCGTGGCTTGATATGGATGAACTCCTCCTCTTCTCCTTTGAACAAATCGGACAATATCTTCACTAGAGCGGCGGGAGAGTCCGGTCCTTTACGGCCACAGCGGGTGGCATCATCTTCTCCATTGAAGTTCCACATGGGTTTCCCCCGATATTGAAGTGGCTGCACTCCCCGCATTATACATATGGACATGACTTCAATAATTGTCAGTCCTGATTTGGCCAATGTATTTATCCTGTCCATCAGGAAAAGGATCTCTCTGCTATCTTCCTCTTGGGGGCTCCTGGGGCGCCTGCTGTGGCGTTTCTTTAGCGGGGCATTTACGAACTCCGGAAGGCCTTTTCAAACAGGGTCTGGAAGAGGGACGTCCTCCACGTAGAACCATTCGGAGGGCCAATCCTTGGATGTCTTTTTCGGGGTGCTAGATAGATATCCGGTCCCGGTGATGCGCCATATTTCGGCTTCGCCCACTTGATATACCGACCCCTCCTGAGTACGGGGTACGAGGCAGAATAGCCTCTTCCACGGCTCGAAATGAGCTTCGCAACCCAGGAAAAGCTCGCAGAAGGCAACATAGCCTGCGATGTGTAGTATGGAGGCTGGGGTAAAGTTGTGCAGCTGCAGGCCGTAGAACTCCAGAAGCCCGCGTAGGAAGGGATGGATTGGAAATCCAAGCCCCCTCAACAAGTAGGGGACAAAGCACACCCGCTCTCCCTTGCATGGGTTTGGAAAGCTCTCCGCTTGCTCCCCGCCATTATAAGTGGCTAGTCCAGCTCGGACGGGGACCATGTATGCAGGTGGGAGAAACCCCTTGGTCTGTAACTCTACTAATCGGCTATGGGGAACTAAGCATCTCTCCCAGTGGGCTGGCCTAGTGCTACAGGAGTGAGAGGAGGAACCGCGATGACCGGCCATGGTGGTATGGATTTTTTCGGGCGCGCTCTGATGAAAACTCGCTGGGAGGGGATGGTACGATTTGGATTTGAGAATCCTCGTCTGTTTTATAGATGATTTACTCACATGGTTGGGGTGGCAAATGTAAAAATGCATCGACCTCTCGCATTCGCTCGACACGTGGAAACGGCCATAATTAAAGCACAGAAGCTGATGAGCGGCATTGATAAGAAACCGGACACTGCTCATTACAACAATGCTCTGGAGGATTTGGAGAAGAACCCGCCTTGCAATGCCGAAGACAATCTGCGTGCCGGACTCATCATCATTGCAGCCTGGTTCGGGGGCTACTGAGGGAGTCCTGGATTAAGGGGTCCTCGGACAGCCGGACTGTTGGACTATGAAGATACAAGATTGAAGACTTCGTCCCGTGTCCGGATGGGACTCTCCTTTGCGTGGAAGGCAAGCTTGGATATTCGGATGTGTAGATTTCCTTCTCTGTAACCGACTCTGTGTAACACTAGCCCCTTCCAGTGTCTATATAAACCGGAGGGTTTAGTCCGTAGGACAACAACAATCATAATCATAGGGTAGCTTCTAGGGTTTAGCCTCTACGATATCGTGGTAGATCAACTCTTGTAATACTCATATCATCAAGATCAATCAAGTAGGAAGTAGGGTATTACCTCCATCGAGAGGGCCCGAACCTGGGTAAAACATCGTGCCCCCTGCCTCCTGTTACCATTAGCCTTAGATGCATAGTTCGGGACCCCCTACCTGAGATCCGCCGGTTTTGACACCGACAATGCTCAAGTAAAATTACAAACCAAAAAACAAAAAACAATTATTACATGATCTATAAAACAAATGGTTTGATCGACTACATGAACAAACAACACAAAGGTTATTCAACGATGGAAAGAACATTTCACCTATGATTTACCAAGTGGGAATTTAATTTCCTTTTTTCCTTTAGGACCTTAACAATGCGGTCAGTCTCAGCTTGCTTCGTTTTGAAATCGACCAAATATTTAGTGGTTGTCTTGAGTACTGCTTGTGATTGTGCTGTTTGCTTCCTCAACATGTCAACTTCACCTCTAAGTGCAGAAGCAGAATCTCTTTCTACCACTAGTTTAGCCTCTAGAGCATCAGCAGTTGGCAATTCATGATGCACGATTGGGCCGGTGCCACTGCCGTGGGATGATACAACATCCATGGGGACCTCACTCTTTGATCTTGGACTAACCTATTTTGCCATTAAAGTTCTGATTGGATTTTGAAAAATTGAAGTTAGCAAAACATCTCAACTGGGAGTTATAACAACAAACCAGTTAAACAAACAAGGAATCAATGAGTTTCAATTGGATGATGAAAAGTAGTTATTAACATCATTGTAACCGGTTGTTGCAGCAGCAAAGCAGTTAAACAAACAAGTTTAGCAAAAGGTACCTGTTGTGGCATTGGAGTTTCTCTTGGATCTTGAAAAGTTGAGTAGCCAGTAACGTGATTAGAGCAACCAGTTGCAGCAGCAAAGTAGTTAAACAAACAAGTTTTACAAAAGGAACCTGTTATCGCATTGGAGTTTCTCTTGGATCCTGAAAAGTTGAGTAGTCAGTAACTTGATTAGAGCAACAAGTTACATCAGCAAACCTGTTACACAAATATATTTTTGAAAATGTACCTGCTGTGCAATTGGACTTCCAATTGGATCTTGAAAACTTGAAGTTAGTAAGATGATTACAGCAACACACAGCAAACCAGGTAAACAAGGAAGTTTCTGAAAGCATACCTGTTGTGACAACGGAGTTTTAGTTGGATCCTGCAAACTTGAATGTTAGCAATCAATAAATAAAGTTTTGCAAGAGCCATAAGAAACTAACATCAAACTAGTAAAACTAACCAGTTTTGGCAACGTATTTAATTACACATGAACTAGTAAAACTAACAAGTTCTTGGCAACGTATTAAAGTAACAAGTTGGTACCGTTTACCAGCAACAGAGACATCTATAAATTTCTTTGATGTAAGCAAAATGATTCCAACACCATATATAAGTTAAAAAGATGGTGTCCCTCATATAAACCTGACAGTTGTCTATCTATGAACATGCAAACATTACTAGTGCCACAAGTGATAATAGCAAACCATTTAAATAAACAGAGTATCAGAACATTAATTACACGTGAATTCTGCTGCACCCTAGAAGTACATATGACCAGCTATCTACATGCTCAAGTAGCTATTTAAGTTCAAGCAAATAGGTAATTCTTAACAGTAAGTATCAAACACATAGATAGGCGCAGTCTATAATAGGATTAACAGGCTATGGCATTATGTAATCAGTAGCAAACCAAATTAAGCCAAGCAACATAATTGAACAATTTTGCAATAAGTGGCTAACATAATTGAAGCAGGTAACTGAACATATGCTAGCTCTTTGTACAGGCACACTGCAACTTCTTTTTTGCTTACAAGGTTCTACGAAGGAGTCCATGGCATCAATTGCTTGGATACGCAGTCCCAATACTTCTTTCTTCCCACACTGCATTGGTAAGTCGAATGGTTAATCTGGTAAGATGGTGCATCCTTGATATGTTATATGAGGATGTGTAGTCAGACTAGTTGTAGCCACACACATCACACTGGCTTTTACTATATATCTCATGCGATTACATTTGACATATCGAGATCTAAGCAATCTACAATAGGATGAAAAGACTGGCATCCTTCACATTACTGGCGAACTCAGTTCATAGAAACAAGTAATTCAACCATTCTATGGGTAAATCAAAAGCGCCACCGGAATATTTTTCACTACCCCAATCATACACGCAAAAAAGGGCGACGCCACCGTAGGGGCTGGTATGGGCGGCCGCCTCGGATGGCTGGGAAGTGTGCACCTAGTTTGAGTCGTCCAGGTTGGCACAGGCTAGTTTTGTTCATCCCAACGCGCGAGCAGGCAATGTAAAAAATGAAGAAAAATGTTTCAATTTGGATGGGCCAATAATGTAAGCGCAAGTCAGGCCCTATAGCAGGCTCGCGGCCCAAATGAGCGCCTCCCATATAGATCAATAGCAGGAAAAATCCCAATTCATTGGCTCCAGCTTCCAGTCTGGTTCGCTCCTAACCTAGCCGTCACTAGACAGACCGACGCAGCACTTCCTCGCACCCTCTTTGGAGGGTGGTCGCCGGGCTTCAAGCGAATGGAAGGACAAGAAGATGAAGATCCAACCCTGGGTGTAGCCTGTGTGGGAGGCAGCGGTGGCAACACGGGCATGGCATCAAGCTTGCACAAACAGACAGTTGTAGCTTACAAGAGTAGCATGCGCAACGAGTAGGTACATCACATCCTTGATGATATCTAATTCAACTGTTCAATTCCTGGCCAACAGTTAAACCTGACGGTGTTGTAAAACTGCTTGTATGTAGGGAATCTATGAGAAAATGAAACCAATTTCTGCTTATTTTATAACGCCCCCAATCAATACTGAACTGACTGAATCTGATGTATCTAATCAAGTTTCCGGTGCAAACATACAAGCTCATGTTGTTCTTGAGCCTGAAGTGTCTAATGAACAGACTGCTAATGAAGGATTTGATGCAAAAATTTTACATGCTTCTGGTGATGAACATATAGTGTCTAATGAGGGATCTAATGCAAGCATTTTGCAAGCTCCCATTGAAGGATTTAGTGTCTAATGATGAACTGCTATGTTGAGAGAGACATAGAGATTTGTAGGCATTGATGACAAGAAAATTATAGTACATTTTCATGGCTTGAGGAAACGTCGAGGCCATCTACCAGAAAGTCCCCATATCATGACAACATAGCACAAATACTTTTCTAATAGGTTGTTTGAAACTAATGGCATACTTGTGCAGGATAGATATATTGATATGCAGTTTGCGCACTGGTTATAGGTGCAATTACACTTTGATATTTTCAGCCAGAGAACGAATAATTCAAGCAGGTACAGACCATGTTATTAGTCCTTGTACACCATGTTGCATTTTGTGTTTTTTGGTGCTTGCATCATTTAGTGTTTTATAATCTGAACTACTTAGGATCATTAGCTGGTTTTTAAAGTGCATGTAGCTTCACATTTCTCAAGTTATGTTGATTTCTGGAGTGCAAGTGCCTTCGTATTTTTTAAGTTAAATGTTCGCCCCTGGTAATTTGAATTCATGGATTTGCCACTTCACACAAATCATACACGCAGTCCACTACGAATTAAATGAAATGCAGGGACTTATGCTAGCTCGTTGTACAGGCTCACTGCAGCTCTGCTTGCGCTTGGGATATTCCATGTACAAGTCCATGTTACCACTTGCTTGGATGTGCAGGACTTGTGCTCCTTGCATCCCCCACTGCATTTTTGACGCGACGAATGGTTGATCAAATAAGAGATATCGACCTTGCTGTTGTACCGGAGGACAGATACTTACAAGGTTATACGGGTGTGCAGGATGTGTACCAGATCCCGTAGCGCCGTCATGCTTCGCTAAAAAATGGTTTTGCTTGTTTTAGATGATATCTCCAGAAGAAACAAGAGTTAAAGTCAGAGTTGCATAGGCGTGTAAGCTAAGATAGCAGTGAAAGGATATCCAAACATCGTCGGAACAGTGCACAAGGGAGTGATGTGTGGATACCTAGTTTGGGCCAGCATTTGGGCATGCTCGCCTAGCTAGAGTGCGGGTCACTTTAGAGCCGTTGAGGTTGATGCGCCGGCATTGGCTGGCCGTGCACGGATGCAGATCCTGAGTGGTAGCAGAGCGCTAGAATGTGGGGGATGAGACCGTTGGTGAAGCCCCAACGGCCTCAGGGGGTGGAGGTGCGATGATGTGCTCGGTGAAGTAGCCCTGGTGAGGTGGGTGAGGGAGTCCTGGACTAGGGGGTGTCCGGATAGCCAAACTATCATCATCGGCCGGACTCCAAGACTATGAAGATACAAGATTGAAGACTTCGTCCCATGTCCGGATGGGACTTTCCTTGGCGTGGAAGGCAAGCTTGGCGATACGGATATGTAGATCTCCTACCATTGTAACCGACTCTGTGTAACCCTAGCCCTCTCCGGTGTCTATATAAACCTGATGGTTTTAGTCCGTAGGACAGAACAACAATCATACCATAGGCTAGCTTCTAGGGTTTAGCCTCCTTGATCTCGTGGTAGATCTACTCTTGTAATACCCACATCATCAATATTAATCAAGCAGGACCTAGGGTTTTACCTCCATCAAGAGGGCCCAAACCTGGGTAAAATATCGTGTCCCTTGTCTCCTATTACCATCCGCCTAGACGCACAGTTCGGGACCCCCTACCCGAGATCCGCCGGTTTTGACACCGACATTGGTGCTTTCATTGACAGTTCCTCTGTGTCGTCACCGATAGGCTCGATGGCTCCTTCGATCATCAACAAAGACGCGGTCCAGGGTGAGACTTTTCTCCTCGGACAGATCTTCGTATTCGGCGGCTTTGCACTGCGGTCCAATTCACTTGGCCATCGGGAGCAGATCGAAAGCTACGCCCCTGGCCGTCAGGTCAGATTTGGAAGTTTGAACTTCACGGCTGACATCTGCGGAGACTTGATCTTTGATGGATTCGAGCCACAGCCGGGCGCGCCGCACTGTCACGATGGGCATGATTTAGCTCTGCTGCCGGACAGTGCCCTGGAGGCCGCACACGAGTCCGCTCTGACCCTCAATTCGGAGCCGGCTGTGCAGATCGAGGACGGGTGGTTAGACACCGCCTTGGGAGCTGCAACCTGTACGGCGATAGAGCCGAATACTGACCTTGTCCCTTGTGAAGCTCGTGACTCCAAGGTGCCGGACTCCTTGCCGGACTCCGAACCTCCTACGCCCTCTCCAATCGAATCCGATTGGGCGCCAATCATGGAGTTCACCGCCGCGGACATCTTTCAGCACTCACCTTTCGGCGACATCCTGAATTCGCTAAAGTATCTCTCATTATTCGGAGAGCCCTGGCTAGACTGCGGTCAGGACGGTTGGGATGCGGACGACGAAGAAATTCAAGGCCCAACCACCACCCACTTAGTAGCCACTATCGACGATTTAACCGACATGCTAGACTTCGACTCCGAAGACATCGACGGTATGGACGACGATGCCGGAGACGACCAAGAACCAGCACCTACTGGGCACTGGAAAGTCACCTCGTCATATGACATATACATGGTGGATATCCCAAAGGATGGGAATGGCAACGGAACAGCGGAGGAAGACCCCTCCAAGAAACAGTCCAAGGGCCGGCGTCAGCGGCGCCGCTCTAAATCCCGCCACAACAAGAATGGAGATTCCGGCACCGGAGATAATAATACCCCAGAAGTGTCGAAGACAACCCCCTCCAGCAAGAGTCAGCACAGGAGGACGGAGAAGCTAGCCCTCATGAGAGAGCGACATACAAAGAGGTAGAGGATGATAATTACATGCCTCCCTCCGGAGACGAGGCAAGCCTTGACGACGACCAATTTGTCGTGCCTGAGGATCCCGTCGAACAAGAGCATTTTAAACGCAGGCTTATGGCCACGGCAAACAGCCTCAAGAAAAAGCAGCAACAACTTAGAGCTGATCAAGATCTGCTAGCCGACAGATGGACTGAAGTCCTTGCGGCCGAAGAGCATGAGCTCGAACGCCCCTCCAAAAGCTACCCCAAACGCAAGTTGCTCCCCCGATTAGAGGAGGAGGCATATAAACCTGCATCACCAGCGCACAATACAGCTGACCGACCACCTCGTGGCCGCGACAGAGAGGCCTCTAGGCCCTCCACTAGAACCGTACCCCGGCATCGCTCGAAAAGCACAAGGCCACAGGGGAACGCTTCGGACTTGTGAGATATATTGGAGGATAAGGCAAGACAATCAAGATCGATCTAAGGATCGCATGGGCGCCCCATGATACCTGACGACAACCGTCGCACCGGACACAGCAAGTCCGGCCGGGCCGAACACAGTAGACAAAGCTCGCTTGAGCTCTGTCGTGATATAGCCCAATACAGAGGCGCCGCACACCCACTATGCTTCACAGATGAAGTAATGGATCATCAAATCCCCGAAGGGTTTAAACCCATGAATATTGAATCCTATGATGGCACAACAGACCCCGCAGTTTGGATCGAAGACTATCTCCTTCATATCCACATGGCCCGCGGTGACGATCTTCACGCCATCAAATACCTCCCACTCAAGCTTAAAGGACCAGCTCGGCATTGTCTTAATAGCCTGCCAGCAGAATCAATTGGGTGTTGGGAGGACCTGGAAGCCACATTCCTTGATATCTTCCAGGGCACGTATGTGCGACCACCAGACGTTGACGACCTAAGCCACATAATTCAGCAGCCAGACGAATCGGCCAGACAATTCTGGACTCGGTTCTTAACTAAGAAAAATCAAATCGTTGACTGTCCGGAGGCGGAGGCCCTCGCGGCCTTCAAACATAACATCCGCGACGAGTGGCTTGCGCGGCACCTGGGACAGGAAAAGCCGAAATCCATGACAGCCCTCACATCACTCATGACCCGCTTCTGCGCAGGAGATGACAGCTGGCTAGCCCGCAGCAACAACCTCAGCAAAAAATCTGGTAGTCTGGATACCAAGGACCGCAACGGCAGGTCGCGTCGCAACAAGAACAAACTCCGCATTAACGGCGACAATAATGAGGATACGACAGTCAATGCCGGATTCAGAGGCTCCAAACCCGGTCAGCGGAAAAAGCCATTCAAGAGAACTACTCCGGGTCCGTCCAATTTGGATCGAATACTCGATCGCTCGTGCCAGATACACGGCACCCCCGAAAAGCCAGCCAACCACACCAATAGGGACTATTGGGTATTCAAGCAGGCAGGCAAGCTAATTGCCGAAAACAATGGCAAGGGGCTGCATAGTGATGACGAAGAAGAGACCCGACCGCCGAACAATAGAGGACATAAGGGTTTCCCCCCACAAGTGCGGACGGTGAACATGATATATGCAACCCACATACCCAAGAGGGAGCGGAAGCGTGCACTCAGGGACGTATACGCGATGGAGCCAGTCGCCCCGAAGTTCAACCCATGGTCCTCCTGCCCGATCACTTTTGATCGAAGACCACCCCACCAGCATCCGCCACGGCGGATTCACCGCATTGGTTTTAGACCCAATCGTCGATGGATTTCACCTCACCAGAGTCCTGATGGACGGCGGCAGCAGCCTGAACCTGCTTTATCAGGACACAATGCGCAAGATGGGCATAGACCCCTCAAGGATTAAACCCACAAAGACAACCTTCAAAGGCATCATACCAGGTGTAGAGGCCAATTGTACAGGCTCAGTTACACTAGAAGTGGTCTTCGGATCCCCGGATAACTTCCGAAGCGAGGAGTTAATCTTGGACATAGTTCCATTCCGCAGCGGCTATCATGCTCTGCTCGGACAGACCGTGTTTGCAAAGTTCAACGCGGTGCCACACTACGCATACCTCAAGCTCAAGATGCCAGGCCCTCGAGGAGTCATCACGGTCAACGGAAACACTGAACGCTCCCTCCAAACGGAGGAACATACAGCGGCTCTCGTGGCAGAAGTACAATGCAGCCTCTTACGGCAATTCTCGAGTCCGGTCGTTAAGCGATCGGACACGGCTAAACGCGCCCGGAGTAACCCACAACAAGACCACCTGGCACGTTCCGAGCACGCGTAGCAATGCGGCCCCAACCCCAACCCTCGCAAAATTGCAAGACTGGTCCTTCACGTACATCATTACGCTCTGGAGATACCATGGGCATAGGGGGAGGGGCACGACCACGACAGGCCCAGAATGCGGCTTAACCACATCAGGGGCTCCCAAGTGTGTCATTCTTTTTTTTTCTTACCCACAGGACTCCGTTCACCAGAGGCCCTGTCTGGCAGTAGATCGGCCGAACTCACGATGCAACAGCCAGGGAAGGAGAAAGGCTACGACGAATATCCAGGTGGTCTCCATTACGAGCATTAAATCTGTTTTATACACCATTCCACAGCCTACCCCTGGAGGGGGACATGTTTAATAGTCCCATCCCTTACTTACCGCACTATTTGTATCGTTCTGCATTCATGGTAGTATTTCTTGAATAAACAATGCAGCACCTTTTTGCTTATAATTGCATTCCTTTCTTATACATATGTTCATTATGAGATGTCGCATCCGTACACTTTGGTACGGCTAAATACACCGGGGGCTTAAGTTCCCCACATTATGGTGTGATAAGTCCGAACACTTTCACAAGTGCCCGAACTTATAACATTATATGCATCGGCTCCGAATCATGTCTTGGGTCAATAGTTGGGTTTGCCCGGCTCCCATGTTTTGGTACCTTACGTTCCATTGTATCGGCTAAGGTAGCACTGGGAGAACCACTGCAATTACGCCCCAGTTGAGCTGGGCGAGGGCCTCAGTGGAGAAAGCTAAAACTGACCGTCATGATGAGGCGAGAGCCGGTCGCTATTCGAGAGGTTTTTTCGAGTCCCTAAAGACTTATGCCGCTTAGAGCAAGGAACCGGCTTTGTCCGGCCCAGGCGTGGATAGCGCCCCGAATTCGGCCTTCCGAACACTAGGGGCTTCGCCGAAATTTAAAATTATAGAATTCTATGGCTAAGTGAGAGTGTTCAAGCATTATAAGTCCAGTTGCCTCGTTCGTTGTGATGAGCGCCTCCCTAGATGGACCCAAATATGGGAACAAGAGTGCTCAAATTTATCCCGAACACCCCAGCACTCGTGGCATGGGGGCTAAAGCCGACGACTTGCCATCTCTCAGATTTGATAAACAGCCGCACAGAAGGTAATATTTTAAATCAACCAGCATTGCTTAGCGCATATGAACAAAGTTTTCCGCGTACAGGATAACAAAATGCGAGTCTACTCAAATATTACATTTTTGGAGCACTCACCCGCAATAATGTGGGCACCCTTCAGGACTCCCTTATAATACATCTCGGGCGTGCGATACTCCTTGCCCGACGGTGGCGGGTCCGTCACAAGCTTCTCAGCATCCATCTTGCCCCAGTGCACCTTAGCACGGGCAAGGGCCCGACGGGCACCTTCAATATAGGCGGATTGCTTGACGACTTCAACCCAGGGACAAGCATCCACCAGCCGCCGCACCAGGCCGAAGTAGCTCCCAGGCATGGCCTCCTTGGGCCACAGCCGAACTATGAGGCCCTTCATGGCCTGTTCGGCTACCTTGTGGAGCTCGACCAGCTGCTTCAGCTGGTCGCTAAGGGGCACCGGATGTCCGGCCTCAGTATACTGAGACCAGAAGACCTTCTCCGTCGAGGTCCCCTCCTTGGCCCTGTAGAAAGTGGTAGCATCGGACACGCTGTGGGGCAGATCTGCGAACGCTCCTGGAGAGCTCCGAATTCGGGTAAGTAATAGGTAATTCACATTCACATGCTTGCTTTGCGTGAAAGATGCCTTACCCGCCGCTATTTTCTTCAACGCCTCGATTTCCTGAAGGGCCTTGTGGGCTTAGGCCTTAGCGGCTTTGGCACTCTCAAGAGCCGATGCAAGCTCGGACTCTCGAGTCTTCGAGTCGCGCTCCAAACTCTCATACTTTTCCACGAGAGCCTGGAGCTCTTGCTGTACCTCCGCCACCCGCGCCTCCTGCTTCTCTCGCCCAGCACGCTCCACGGCCGCATTACATTTGGCCGCGGACACCGCCTCCTTCAGGGTCGCCACCTCGTTCGTGGCCCCTGAAGTACCCACGTTATCCTTGTCATTTCTCTTGCAACCAAATCCTTTTCTGTAAGGTACAACTTTAATAAGGTGTTACTCACCTTCCTTGTCCTCGAGCTGCTTCTGGGCACGGCCGAGCTCGTTCTCGGACCGCTCAAGGCTTTGCTTCAAAGCATCGACCGCCGCAGTCAGTGCGGCAGAGGTCAGCAGCGCAGCCTGCAATCCCTTATTGACATATTTTTTAAGACTCTTGCGTATATCTTTTTAGATCCTCAGTCCGTCTTTTCTTTCCGAACACCGAACCGAGCATCAGGGGCTACTGTCTATGCGGTACTATTTTACATATATTAATATTCTTACCTCAAAGCCTGTTAGAAGGCTGCTGCAGGCTTCGGTGAGCCCACTTTTGGCGAGCTGAACCTTCTGAATCACCGCACTCATGACAGTGCAGTGTTCCTCCTTGATGGAAGCGCCGTTGAGCGCCTCCAGCAAGTTATCCGGCGCCTCCGATTGGA
The DNA here is from genome assembly GCF_002162155.2 of Triticum dicoccoides. Lineage (NCBI taxonomy): Eukaryota > Viridiplantae > Streptophyta > Magnoliopsida > Poales > Poaceae > Triticum > Triticum dicoccoides. Next base: position 597,679,963 of record NC_041393.1, read on the forward strand.
CGGAGGCCGCTAGCGTCACGGTCTTGCCCTTCTTATGAAGGGGCCGCTTGCCGGACTCCGGAACCACTGCAGGTTCCGGTGCGAGTCTGGTACGAAGTCCGGGAGGTTGCCCTGTGGCACCTTCGGGGCCCCCTCCTCCGGGTGGGTCCCTCTCTGGGATCCCACCTCAGCGTCGTCAGCGTCACGGGGGGTGGAGGCGGTTGGAAGTGAACTACTATTCACATCCGACGTACCCAAGGACCCACTCGACGAAGCGGGGAGATTGTCCTTGGGCGGACTGCAGGGTTGTATGCGGCATTAGAAAGACCCCGTGTGGCGAAAAGAAAAATCATAAAGTTATTTGGAAGTCCGGATACTTACGATCTCGCCAGGGGCTTGGCCCTTGAAGGCCAATCCTCATCATCGTCTCCGGCATTGGCGGAACGGTCCGGGGGAAGAGTCCTTCCCTTATTGGACCCTTTGGCCTCCCTCATTGGGGAGGCCTTCCTTTTCTTCCCTCCCCCCGCTGGGGGAGAGGCCTCTTTCTTCTCCTCCTCGTCCTCGTGGGAGGAGTCCTCCTCGGAGTCATCGGACGATGAGTCCGATAACACCTGAAAACGGGAACTCTTTCGAGTGCCCGTGGCCTTCTTCTCCGGCACCACGTGGGGTGCCGGAACCAGCAGCCCCGTTAAGCGGGCGTCCGTTGGGTCTTCTGGCAAAGGGGCCGGACAGTTTGTCCGCTCGGCCTTCTTCAGCCAGTCCTGTCAAAGGAGAGGGAGTTTAAATCCCGCATAGAGTCAAAGTATGGAAAACAAGTGTCCCGTAAAGGGTAGATTCACTTACCTCGCTAGCCTGGCGCTGCGAGCTGAATCCGCGATCTTCGGTAGCGGATGCGGGAGCCTCGGCGCCCTTAAACAGCACCTTCCAGGCATCTCCGTACGTAGTGTCGAAGAGCCTGCTCAAGGTTCGGTGCTGGGCCGGATCAAACTCCCACAATTTGAAGGCCCGTTGTTGGCACGGGAGAATCCGGCGGATGAGCATGACCTGGACTATGTTGACAAGCTTGAGCTTCTTTTTCACTAGCTTTTGGACGCAGGCTTGGAGTCCGGTCAGCTCCTCCGAATTGCCCCAGGTCAGGCCACTCTCTTTCCAAGAGGTGAGCCGTGTGGGGATGCCAGATCTGAATTCGGGGGCCACTGCCCATTTAGGGTCACGCGGCTCGGTGATGTAGAACCACCCCGATTGCCACCCCTTGATGTTTTCCATGAAGGCGCCCTCAAGCCAAGTAACGTTGGGCATATTTCCCACCATGGCGCCTCCGCACTCCGCTTGGCTGCCCTTCACAACCTTCGGCTTGACATTGAAGGTCTTGAGCCACAAGCCGAAGTGGGGCTGGATGCAGAGGAAGGCCTCGCACACGATGATAAACGCCGAGATGTTGAGGTTGAAATTCGGGGCCAGATCATGGAAATCCAGGCCATAGTAGAACATGAGCCCCCGGACAAAGGGGTGAAGTGGGAAGCCCAGTCCGCGGAGGAAATGGGGAAGGAATACCACCCTCTCATGGGGCCCGGGGGTGGGGATGAGCTGTTCCTCATCGGGGAGCCAGTGCGCGATGTCGCTGGACAGATATCCGGCGCTGCGCAGCTTCTTGATGTGCCCCTCCGTAAGGGAGGAGGCCATCCACTGGCCTCCCGCTCCGGACATAGTTGGAGAAGGTTGAGCTGATATGTGCGGACCTGGGCGCTGGAGCTCGAGTGTGCGGAGATGGATAAGCAAAGGAGGAAGAACGCGCAGGTAAAAAGGTGGATCCTTATCCCCTTATATATGGGCGGACGAAACTATGCGTCCCCACCGGCCTGGTAAAACTCGCTTTTCTCTCAAGCGCCGCAATCAATGGCGCGGTTGGGTTACCCACGTCCGTATTGATGGGAATCCCGGAATAAGGGGAACATGATCTCTTCTTTGAAAAGACGTGCCAAGGAAACCGCTTCGCTAAACGCGCTAAGGTGGTATAATAAAAATGATTCAAGTAAAGGCTTGGTTGTGGTGTGACATCACGCCACGGAATACGTCAGCAGATTGAACTTGTGTAAATATTATTCTCTCTACGGTGGAATGTGGAATTTATTTTGCAGAGCCGGACACTATCCTGGTGTTCACAATCTTCTATAAATTATTCGGAGGAGGAACCCGCCTTGCAATGCCGAAGACAATATGCGCGCCGGACTCATCATCATTGAAGCCTAGTTCAGGGGCTACTGAGGGAGTCCTGGACTAGGGGGTGTCCGGATAGCCGAACTATCATCATCGGCCGGACTCCAAGACTATGAAGATACAAGATTGAAGACTTCGTCCCATGTCCGGATGGGACTTTCCTTGGCATGGAAGGCAAGCTTGGCGATACGGATATGTAGATCTCCTACCATTGTGACCGACTCTGTGTAACCCTAGCCCTCTCCGGTGTCTATATAAACCGGATGGTTTTATTCCATAGGACAGAACAACAATCATACCATAGGCTAGCTTCTAGGGTTTAGCCTCCTTGATCTCGTGGTAGATCTACTCTTGTAATACCCACATCATCAATATTAATCAAGTAGGATGTAGGGTTTTACCTCCATCAAGAGGGCCCAAACCTGGGTAAAACATCGTGTCCCTTGTCTCCTGTTACCATCCGCCTAGACGCACAGTTCGGGACCCCCTACCCGAGATCCACCGGTTTTGACACCGATAGTGGGAGACAGCACTGGTGAAGCGCAGCTGATGCGGTGGAAGTCGGTGTTTGTCAGGCACGTCGGTTGCGGCGGTCGATGTTGTCGGTGGACCACCCGGTGCGGTGGATGAGGGCGTAGATGAGGTAGCTCCGATGCAGTGGTGAAGCGCGACCGTCGTCTTCGTCGTCGTCGTCCGGCACAGAGGTGGGGACAGAGATGAGACAAGGGGTGATTCAAACATTGCTTGGGTTGGTGGAGAATTAGGGATTTAAGCAATCTGGGCGTGGAAGGGGACGCTGGAGAAGGGAGATTTTGTAGGGCTGGAATTGGGGCCACTAGATATTTCAATCCAAAACATGGAAGCGCGAACTTATTTTGTCGTCATTATTTTTTTAGGGGGGAGGGATGGAGGTGGGTGGGTGCTACGCGTCCGTACGACACACGCGACCACCACAACACGACCCTGGTGGTCTGCCTGGTGCGCCTACATTTGAGAATGCAAACGAATCTTCTTTAATTTGCAAACGAATCTGTATGTATTACCATGCCCGTGTTTTCCTTGCAAATAATTAGTCATTCGAAATGAGATACTATAAATTAATTAATGAGGAGTTATTTGGAAAAAAGTCAAAATGGTATCCACGCTAACGTGGATTAGAGTGTGTGTCACATAATTAGTTATTTGAATTAGAGTGTGTGTCACATAGCAATCTCCAATTCTAATGTGGATTTCGCATTTCATGGTATCCACACTACTTTTTTAATACAAATTCATATGTATATGATGAACACCATGGTAGTGAGAAAACTTTGGATGGATTCAAATATATGACCTACAAAATAGCACAACAATCGAGTCAATGTCAACTTTTCCTAACCTAGTATGGCACGAATTCGAAATAATTACCCACATGCATGGTCCTCAGTTCAAATCTTACAATGTACACCGAATTGAAACATCGATATTAAGTCTCATACTATCTAGATCCAAATGTTGTTTT
>NC_041393.1:597683797-597684329 GCF_002162155.2 Triticum dicoccoides
TTTCCTGTCCTAACCACCTTAGGAAGCTATCGGTTTCCAACACACGTTCATTCTTTCTCTCCATGTTTCGATCTCTAACTCTCTCAACTACACAACCCCCTTTTTCCACTTTGTTACCAAATGTATTTACCTCACACACGCGCCATCGCAGCCCATGCCGAGCTCTCTCTCTCTCTCCCTCCCACCATCTCTCGCTAGATACATGCATTGCCTGTCTTAGCCCCCCAACCTCTCGTGCGCACGCACGCACGCACGTTGTCTATCTAGGTCACTCCCTCAAGACTGTCTCACTCCTTCCGTAGGGCAGGGCACACTCACTCAATCTCGCTCTCTTTATTCGAGTCTCGATTAACCTCGTTTTCTTTCACACACAAATGATATATCTCCCTGTTCGGGCCTCAATCGACACACTCTATACTCTCTCACGAAGATTGTCTATCTAGGTCAGTCCATCCAAGCAGGTCCCACTCTTTCAACCTCATGGTGGGCTACGCTCGCTCAATCTCTCTCTCTCTCTCTCTCTCTCTCTCTA
>NC_041393.1:597684457-597698767 GCF_002162155.2 Triticum dicoccoides
ATATATATATATATATATATATATATATATATATATATATATATATATATATATATATATATATATATATATATATATCGATTAACCCTGCTCTTTCTCAGACACAAACGATATATCTGCATGTTTGAGACCAATTCGACATATTCATATTGTATACTCTCTCACGCACATTGTCTATCTAGGTCACTCTCTCCAACCTATCTCACTCTTTCGATTGCACGACGACCCACACTCGCTCAATCTCTCTCCCTTTATATATGTAATTGATTGACCTTGCTTCCTCCCACGCACAAAATATATCTACATGTCTATGACTGGATCATCTCTCAAGCTCTATCTTACTGCCCTCACCCTTCCCAAAAGCTTAATCCAACAATATCTCTCCAGAGCATATATATGTTTTCAATGAATGTCAGACCATACTCACTTTGTCTCTCTATCTATATGTCTCTCGATTGACCTTGCTCGCTCGCTCTCTTCCTCTCTCTCTCTATATATATATAAATATATATATATATATATATATGTCTCGATTAACCTTGCTCTTTCTCAGACACAAACGATATATCTCCATGTTTGAGCCCAATTCGACATATTCATATTGTATACTCTCTCGTGCACATTGTCTATCCATGTCACTCTCTCCAACCTGTATCACTCTTTCGATTGCACGACGACCCACACTCGCTCAATCTCTCTCCCTTTATGTATGTAATTGATTGACCTTGCTTCCATCCACGCACAAAATATATCTACATGTCTGTGACTGGATCATCTCTCAAGCTCTATCTTATAGCCCTCCCCCTTCCCAAAAGCTTAATCCAACAATATCTCTCCAGAGCATATATATGTTTTCAATGAATGTCATACCATACTCACTTTGTCTCTCTATCTATATGTCTCTCGATTGACCTCGCTTGCTCACGATGTATCTTCCACACATTGAAGCTACCTCTCCATCCCGCGCAAAGCCGGAGATATTTACATTGCGAGGGGGACTCCAACCTTGGATTAATTTGTGTATGCATTTATTCCAGTGGATTTAGATTATATTTTCGTAGCATTCGGCCCACAACTACTCCGAACACCATTGCAACCCCTGCACCTCCCCCAATTGATTTTTCTCTGGCTCGGTCATCGCTCTCTCGCACGTCCTTTCTCGCCTTCAACTTCACACCATGGTATTATTGCAAAAAACTCTGTTGTTCTTTTTAATTATTACAAATAAGCTACAAAACTACACACCGATAGTCCACCTGGAATGGAACAAATTTCGACCCACAAATTAAAGTGCTACAAACTACACACTGATAGTCCACCTGGAATGGAACAAATTTCGACCCACAAATTAAAGTGCTACAAACTACACACCAAGGGGCCCACCTGTCATGAAACAAATTTGGACGCATATACAAATTAAAAAATAAAGGACAAGGATCGAACATGCGACCAGGGCCTTCAAGCCGCACGTCAATAGGCAACATACGTAGAACAAGAATATTTGTTGTACCCCCCTTTGTTCATATAATGTTTTTATATTACCACAACCTATTTAATGGACAACATGTAATATTATTTTTTGTACATTAGTGAGACCAGCTCGTTAGCATGTACTATTCACCTTCACTTACTGGTGGGTTCCATGTGTGCTCTCTCTCTCCTTCCGTTTCGCGTTTAGACGCACGGGCAAACATGAATAACTCGCGGGCGATGTTGCCACTGACCATATCTGGATGCGTTCACCAGTTATGACACCAGTTTCACGTACTAGTAGTACTAGTCAATGTGTACGTGCAATGCACGTTAATTTGGAAGTATATTAAGTGCATGCGGATATTAAGTAGGACATTATTTGCGTGTTATTATGTGATTAGCACTATTTTTGGCATGAAATTAACTGCATGGTAAACGTGTTGAGCGCTCAACATTGAAGCAGTCTAGGTCATTGAATGAGAAGGAATACATGTGGCTTGATGATGTTTTATATTTAATTTGATACAGCTCTAGCAGAACATTCAGTCAATCACACCATAGATTTTATTCAGTCTGACTCCGACTTTACATTCGTACGATGATCGATCTAAAATAAACGGAAATGATAAACATTCGAATTTTAAGCATGGCAATCCGAAAAATTTTCATGGCAAATTTCGATTACGCAACGGTGGCGGGGGTGTCTTGCGGTGGGAAGCGGCTCCTCTACTGTGCTCTGTGTGTCATCGGGCCACTGACCGACGATGGTGGCGTCTTGCGCCGTTGCTAGCGTACTTATGGACATTGGCCCTAGCTTCAAGGAATGCACGATATTCTGGACTTCGATCTCCAGGAGCGAGTAAACTGGCGGGAGGAGGCGACTGTCGTTGGTGCAAGGAAGCGGTCGACAATGGCCATCTATGCCGCTGAGGGGGGCACTGGCACGTGCGCGGGGACAGGCACTGGCAACGACACGATGGAGACATTCGTGTGCACGGGCACCGACATGGGCACGCATGTCAGTGCATGCGCAGGCGCATGCGCTGGCAGGTGCACAGGCGCGTGAAAGTCGAAGGGGACCTCGTGGAACCCAGTGGCATCAAGCTCAGGGACAATGTGCGGCTCCCAGCCCATCATTGCCATGGGGATGGGCGCTGGCGCAGACGGGGCGACGGGAGCCGGAACGGGAGCAGGGACAGGTGCGGCGTCTTCCCGCAAGGCCAGTTCAAGGTCGCCCCAAAGTGCCTTATGTTCTTGAGACTCCGACTGGGTGTCTTCCTCAGGAAACTACAAGACTAAGGGCAGACCATCGTGCTGCGGCATGGCGTATGGTTAGGTCAGGCTAGTTGGAGGTAGACGACAGGAGAATCGGAGAGGAAGAGAGAAGATTGTAGCGATACCGGGTAGTGCAGGGTTGATTTTAAACTGCGGCCCCGGCGACATTAAAAGTGGGAGCAGTTGGGATGAAGGTGGGCGGCGGAGCCTGGTCAAAGGGCTCGCCTCCCGGTGAGCCTGCGCAGCGGTCTGCTCACACACCTCCTTGTCAGCCGGCGCAACGGTCTGCTTGCATGCCTCCTGTCAACTCACACACTTGCTCGGGCGGCACCTGCCGATGAGAAGCGGGACTCGTGGTGGCATGTAAACGCCCACAGTTTCAATAGTGAAAGCATTCGCCTTAACATGACAGGTCTTTGTTCTAAAATACCTTGGCTCTTCATTTGTGCAACTTCTCATAAGCAGCTTGTCTCAAATTGAAGAAAAAAATTACATAGGAATATTTGTGCCATATCATGTGACCATGCCCAGTTTCATGAATTTCTGGTCACTTTTGGATTTTCTGAAATTTAAAATCCAGGATTCGAAACAATATCATAACCTGCATCATGCAATAAATTTTCAAGCGATACATCTTTCCTGTTGTATTTCTTAAGAAAGGATTTGGTCAAACATTTTGCTTAGTTAGACTTCAGACAAGTTATATATACAGAGTAAAAGGATAATCCCTCTGTACCAGTGCATTGCTTGATATATTAACTCAAGTACTAGGCACGAACAAACGGGCTCAAGTTTGTGCTCATCCTGGTGTAGTACTCCTATTAGTACTAGGAAGTGCAGTTGATGGGTGACCTTGGGTAGCGACGACCGAGGAAATTGAACCATGCTCGGCATGGTAGGTAACATTGTTTAGTTACTAAAGCATCCCTCCATTGTTCATCGGTAGTCATTATGGACCGGGGACATGAGGGGAATTTCCTAGGGCTGGAATTCTGGCCGCCAGATATTTCGACACAAAATGGCAAGGCTCGACTGGTTGGGGTTGGCTCATGTGCGTACCACCCACACCACCAGAAGGACACGAGCCCGATTTTTTTGAGGATCAACACGAGCCAAGGTCTGGCTAGTATGCCGTTGGGTCCTACCATTCGAGAATACGAAAGGAATCTTTTAAATTGCCGAACGAATCTATGTGTAATACAATGCCCGTATTTTCCTTGCAAATAGTAATCTCAACGTGGTAATTGATTTATGACGAGTTCTTGACTTGGAGTGAGTCTGTGATATAGTGATCTCAACGTGGATTTCACATTTCATGGTATCCCTAGTAAGTTTTTCATTGCAAATTCAAATTTAAAAGATGAACGGTATGGTGGTGCGAAAACTTTGTATGTATCAAGCATATGACCACACACACACACACACGAACACAACAACAATCCAATAAGTATAAGGCATCTATTTTTCCAAACCATGCATGTATGACACGAATTAAAAAATACTCCTTTGTTCCTAAATATTAGTCTTTTAGAGATTTCAACAAGTGACAACATAAGGAGAAAAATGAGTGAATCTTTTTTTAACACTCTAAAATATGTCTATATACATCCTTATGTGGCAGTCCATTTGAAATCTCTAAAAAGACAAATATTTAGGAATGAAGGGAGTAAATTCTAAGACATGCATGGTCCTCAATTTAATATTTAAAATGAATAGGAAACTGAAACATGAATATTAAGTTTAGTACTACAGTACATGCAAATGTTGTGTTTAGGTGGAGCTATATAGATTGTCGGGGGTTAACACCTCGACCTTAGATAAAATTTTGAAGCTGTGTTTAGGATTGTTTAGATTATATTTATCTCCACCCTCCCAAACACCGATTGGTTCTGCATCCACTACTGCAGGATGCTGCTAACGCGACACTACGATCAGAGACCCTTCGACGAAACTGTGTGCAATGCCATAATCGCAAACGGTGGTGTAAAAAACCATCAAAAAAGGTGCAAAACATTTGCGATGGAGGATTCATCAAACATGGTTCAGATTTTATTTGCGTGTGCGATGTAGGGCATACGGTTCAACTCAATTAACTATTTGCGATGAGGAGGAACAAAAGGAACGGGCAGCCAGATGAAGGTGTGTGTGATGTACAACATACGGTTCACTCGGATGAACTGTTTGTGATTAGGCAACACAAAAGAAACGGTCAGCCAGATCAAAGCTGTGTGCGATATATGGCATGCGGTTCACTCGGATGAACTGTTTGCGTTAAGACATGAGAACAGAAACGGTTCAAATGAACAAGATGTGTGTGATGCAAGGCAAACGGGTCTGTAATCAGAAACATGTGCGAAGACCGATAACAACACAGACGATTACTGCTAACAAGCCGTGTGTGTTGTGAGCAAATGATTGTTGGTATACAATTGTGAGTGATTGATGAAAACATCACCGACGGGTTCCATTGTTTAGCCCATGTGCGATGTGATTTTCTTTGTCCGCACAACATGTACGCTCTATCTACAGAGCATCAACATATATACTTAAAAAGACTTCATTGCATAACCAAATTAATCATACAATTAAACAAGTGACTACACACATAACATTTCCACACACCAAAGAAAGCAATCACATGCACACTAAAGTAGGAGAAACAAGGATCTAATCATCTACTTATTGTTGCGACGACGCTTGCCATTGCTCTGCTTACGGCTGGATCCCTGGCCGTTTTGGGGAAGGAGCCACTTCCTCATGTCAACGATCCGCCTGTACATGTCGTAGCTCATGTATGCCTCCTTGGCCGCGTACACGACATGAGCTTTGTCAAGTTTCTCCATCCAAGCCGAGTGCCAGGCATGCTTGTCCTTGTTGCACGAATCCTTCATGTCTCTGTAGTAGGGGTCGATGATGGCCTCGGCGAGGTGAGTCCTTCTCATGCTCCTTGCTGCCCCAGATATTGTATTGGCCCTGGATGTCGACAAGATTCTGGCAGGCGATGCCCGAATTCTCGAGCGCCTTTACATCATTGGTGATGTCCACCGTAGTGAACATGTAGTGGGGGCTGTTGACAAACCTGGCGAAACGCTCGCAAGGCCTTGTGGCCAGGCAGTAGTGGTAGACAAGGACGTGGTGGTGCACGCACATCTGGGTGACAGCGACCTTGGGACAAGACCCGGAACGAGCGTGGGTGTACTCAAGGTCGAACCCGACCACCTTGTACTTCTATGCAGCAAGCAACATCTCCATGATGTGGATGGAGTGCTCCACCCAGACTGGGTCATTGGTGTACACCACCGAGAGGTCCATGAACCTTCTGTGGGTGTCGACTACGGGACACATGGTGAACCGCTGCTCGTCGTCAGTAGCCGCTCGGAGCGCCATTGGAGCCGCGCAGGATACCCTCTAAGAATTTCTCGTGGTGGGTGTGCTTCTTGCAATGGTGGGGCGCGATCGAAAGGTTGAAGAGACACAAGGGTTAAATGGCCGCTATAATAGATGGGGGCCGGCCGGCCTGTAATCGTCACATCTTGTCACGGTGTTCATAGCGGAGGATTCCAGTGCACGCTTGACAACACCGCACCGCACACGTGGGCTTGAAGAGGCGCCAAATGTATCGTCGGTGAGCTTGTTCCTGCACTACCGCACTGTTTACCACGCAAGCTTCCTGCCCAGCTAGTTTGGCCATGCGTTGGCTAGAAGAGGGACAAATCATGGGTGTTTATTGGCAAAAAGCTTTGTAAAAACAAAGTGTGTGGAATGACTTCGGTCATAAGCTTACCCTTGGGTGATGAGGTCAAGGTTACACAGAAGGGTGACGATGGACACTCGAGTGCGATAATTAATTCTGCGCTCTATAGTGCACGCAATGGAAGAAACCAACTTTGTGCAATAATGTCGAAGATCGCAGTCGAGTTAGCTGTACATATCGTGTGCTGTGAGATCGACAAGGTAAACTGATTCAAGAATGGTTAATAAAATCTAAGACCATTGGATATTAAGGTCAAAATAGTTCTAGCAATATATGAGTCTCATACGATGCCAATTCAACGATTGTACCACAAAAGCTTGAAATGTTACAAGGTTCGAATTCCAGAGTTATATGGCTCAAATTCGAAGATTAAAAGGTTCAAACTGATATTAGAAATGAAATTCAGCTCATCAGCTGCAAATGCTCGCACTAATCCGCTGAACATGGATATCAGAGAGGTTCAAACTAATGTCACCGCTTCTAAGTCTGGTTTCGAAACCTCACAATTTCTGCAAAGGGGTTAGCCACTGAGAAGTCATGTATGGGGTTGACACAATGACTTCCGATTACTCCGTCATATGAAGTTCCAAAATGAAATTCAGCATTTTTGAAGCCTACTCCATTTTTCCGCAGGCGCTGGCGCTGATCAACAAACCATTCATTTTTGTGAAATAAATGTAGGGCAAACCTCATTTCCTTCAGCACCCTTGCTCTGAGAACAAAGAACCCGACGAATATAATCTCTGGTAAGGTCCCTCGGTAGTTCTTCAAAGTAATTTCTGAGAGATGCAGATCTAGGCATTCAACGTGATTGTTCTATTGTATCACATTATCCACCACTGGGCTTAATCTTATCTACAAAAGAAGAGAACGTGTTAGTGCATACATGCAGTTTTGAACATTACGACAAGCCTATTTGGTTTGCAGGATTTGTAAAATGCACTAACATGCCATCTTCGATCTGACATGATTACATGTGCATTGGATTACATTCTAGAAAAATGTAGCCTTCTTCACAAGAGGTTGGAGTTGATGAAAAGTTCCCTAAGAAAACTAGTACAGATGAATCCAAAGGAGAAATGCTTATTGATTGTAACCATATGGATCAAGCAACCAATTGGGGGGGGCATGTATGTACTGAAATCCTCCAAAAGAACCTTCAGAAATCGTAGTACATTGTCATTGTAAACTTGGAAAAAGGTGTCACAAATTGAACTCCCGTATGGTTAACATTTAACAGGAAAGGAACATCACCTCGATATATAGATTCTCCAGGTATGGAAAGCATCTCAGGAAACTGACAACTTGCTCCAGGTCGGGGCCGATAAATTCTAGTGCCAAGACCTTCACTGTGCGCAGTTTCGGGGTCAAGCTTGTTGGAATCATTTTTTGAATGACAGACGAACAAACATCTTCAAAATTAGAAATAATGTTAATTTGTAGAAGGAGAGGTAGAAGGCGGCTGTTGTACCTGAACGGGTGTGGATCCAGTAACAAGTTCGGAGTATTTGTCAGACGAGTAGCCCACCACTGTCAATTTCGGCGCAGAAACGACATTGATTCTTGTTGGACCTTGTTGATCAACTACAAGTAATCTCTCAAGTGCAGTTGTGTCCTCAATGACCATACCGTGGTACACATCTTGTGATGTCTTCCTGCCGTGCCAGCAACACACATAAATAGTCCGGAGTGTCATGGAGGTGATGTGGAAGGTACTCAACCCGTTGATCACCTAAAGACGAAGGTACTCGAGTGCAGTACAGCCATGGACTAGGCGCTCCATGTCACCCTTTGAGAGGCAGACGACGACGATCTCGAGGTGTTTCAGTCATGGTAGAATAAGAGCGGGCGCGTCATTAAGGGGCAGGAAATGGCAGTTCCTGAACTTGGAGATGCGCAACGTGGGCGTGAGGCGGAGTGCAGACGTTGGCAGTGACTGCATATGCCCATCATCAAAAGTGTGCTCCTCAAGCTGATCTAGGGTGGGGGATCGGAACCAGTCGTCAAGCTTGGCTCGGTCCGTGCCGTTTGAATGGAACTTGCCCATTCTAAGGCCTTTGGTTGGGCCAAGGTGACTGCCGAGGATCTTGGAGAACGCATTCAAGCTTTTGCGATAGCCATGGCAGAGCTCGTGCGTGTCGATGAGGTCGAGAGGGCTGGAGTTCCATAGGGGGCTCCACCGCCGGGAAAGGACGGTTGTCCGCGCCCCATATTTGATTGGGAGGAGGGAGATGATGACTCTCAACATATCATCGGGGAGGCTGCTGATGAAGTCTAGGCCTGCTGGAGTTGCTTGCGGTTCTAGCTCACCCCGCCTCTGCTTGTTGGCAGCCCCGTTCTCCACCTCCGGAGTCTCCATGTCAGCGGCGCTTTCTGATAGAAATGGGAGTACATGAAATATTTAGTTAAAACAGGGCAATAGAAAAGTGTATTGCTAACTAGAAGTTATTAGGTAGGAATATAGTAAGAAAAGAGAATAACAATTGGTTGCTTAAATACTACACAATTCATTTGAAATTGCTGGGTAAGTCAACATGCAGATAGTTGAAAAGAAAACTTACTTCGAAAAATGTCTGGACGGATGATTTTGTCGGGGAAGTTAGCATATATCTCATGACCAGGCCCTTTTATGTGCAGTGCAATTTTAGTGCCAGCTTTCAGTACATAAAACTTTGCAATTTCTTTCCAAAAGCCAGTGCCAAATTAGGAGTCACCATGTCCATCAAGTATTATAGTAGCAACGATTGTAAATCCATGGTTTGTGTGCAGTATGACATCCATGGAGCCTTGATCTATGTAAAGGGAAAAATTGTGCACTACATAATCCGTTGCATAGCTAGGGATGTTCTGCAGAAAATGGTAGGATTGTTAAAGAAAATATGGTAACATGCAAATATGGGCCCAAATTGAAAGAACCGTACAACAATTGAAATCGAAGGACAAAAATCTATAATTAAACATATACAAACATGATGTCATGGAAATATGAGAGTAATTGAAAGAACAATACATCATTAATTTGCCTAATATAGAAAGAAGAAGGGAAAAATCCCCTTTGACATATATGGTGCATGTGGCACCTTTTATCCAAATGTAGCAATATTTAGAATATGTTCAGGAAATTAGGCCATGCGAACCGATTTAGGGTGAGATTGAACATACCGCGCGCATCCTCAAGTTATTTGGTACAGTGAGATGGAATCTCTGGCGGAGGTCGCAAAGTCGTGAAGTGTCGGCACACTGTACATTCTATGAATGAAAGAAAACCCTCAAATTAGCTCGAATAAAAATGAATTGACGGTGATTTCCGCCGGGTGATTAAAGGAGGTAGATGAACTGGCATAAGAGATGAGATAATATCTCGTTAAATTAGTTACCTTGTCGTCCATGAGAAAGAACCCTCAGCACGGCAGATTCCCCAACCGAGCGGAGCTAGGTCGACCGCGAGCAACGTCGAGAAAGTCGATGGTGATAGGCGGCGGCAAGCGGAAGTGGCGAAATGTGATGGGCTTCGCCGGCAGCCTGGCGGTGGCAGCAGGCGTCGAGCTAAGTGTTTACCGCCACGATAGGTGGTGCCATGGCATAGACGTGGAGGAGCTTGTGCAGGTGTGAATGGCGAACGTTCCTGAGGGGCCGAGGGGGTGGTGGGCGGGGTGATGGTTTTTGTGACGTGGGGATGGTGAGGGTTTTCTTTTTTCTTTTTTGAATTGGGTGGTGAGGGTTTTCTGTCCCACAAAGAATTTTGGGGGCGACGGTTTCCTAGAGAGAACCGTGTGTGATTGGCGCAGTAGGCAAAATGAAAGTCATTGCACATGGTTCCAATTTTGGGAACCGTGTGTGATTGACGTACTACCTCCGTCCTGGTTTATTGGTCCCCCGTTGTAATTATACCAAAGTTTGGCGAAATATTTAAGATACTCAGACATAGATAATAAGCGTACACATACATAATCATGGTTCAACCATAAGTACATAGTTCAACCGTCATTAAGCATACTCAAGCGTACATAGTTCAATCCATCCCACATCTCATCTCACATGCCGCCGACACAATCTTGAAGCTTCTCCAAGTACTCGGCGTACGCGTCGTGTGCCACCCCGCGAGAATACTTCTGCTTGAAGGAGCCAACAGCCTATCCTCTTGCATGCGCCAGAACACTTAGATACGTGTCATGAAGCTTCTGGTTGCAAAATGGGCATCCATAGCCGCTGTTCAAGGTCCTAATACGCCTGTTATGCATTCCCGCATAAAGCTCCCTTAGGACTTGCCTCTTGTACCTCCTCTGGCCATCTTCATCCTCGCTGTCCACATTGTCAGACAGCACCTGTACAAATAGTAAAACAAATTTGGCATCAAATCAATGATTACACGCCGTGAAGTAGGATTAGGAATTTATGGTTTATACATATCCAGAGATTATGGTTTGATGTTTAAGCACACTCATCTATGTACAGACCCATCTTAAAGAAAATAATGGCACAAACATATGTAGGTCATTCAAAATCAATTGTCAAGCCATGGTTAGGAAATATTAGCACGAACACTAATCCTAGTCGGATTACTAGCAGAAATCATTTGCACAGATGAAACAACTAATCACTTATCACCTGTACCATTCAAACAATCAATACACTATACGATGTAACGAAACTTACTCAGATTTCATGGATTGGAAGAACATAACCATAGGATTTCTATTCCAAAAAGGGGGAGGCAGGAGTTACTAGAGAAACCCTATGATCTATTTGAGACATAAGTGGGTATAGATGACTAACCAGCTGTCCGTCGTCGTCGGAGTCGTCGTCGGAGTGGTCATCGGTGTCGTTGCCGGAGTGGTCGTCGGAGTCGGTGTGGAACTCCACCTCCGGCTGTGGAAGCTCGACGCCGTCGACGACATCAGGATGCAGCGATAACTCGCCGGCGGTGACAGCAACCTCTGTCTCCATCTCCACGCCGTGCTCCGGTGCTTTAGCAGCCCCGGCGTCGTCACTCCCTCCAATGGGGCGCTTCAGTGGCATCCTCATACACTGACGACTTTGAGGACTGAGAGCAGCGTGGAGGATGCAAGTGGAGAGAGAGGATTGTGTCTGTGTAGCGAGGATGGGGGTGCGTCCGCTCGGGCACACCATTAATATGGAGTAGTGGGAGTTGTGGGAGAGAGGCAAGCGGCGGTTAAACCGATGGCTCGCCTCCCGGTGAGCTTGCGCACCGGACTGCTGGCATGCCTACCAAAGTTTCACACAGCTACTCGCACGCCTCCTGATGACAGTACGCAGCGAGCACGCCTCTGTCAATTCACGCACCTACACGCATGCCTCCCCGTCTGCCTGCACGGCGGACTGCTCGCATGCGTCCCGTCAACTCATGCCTGCTCACACGGCACACGGGTCGCGCGGCGGCACATATATTGTTTTTCTATTTGGATGATTAATGCTGCCGCTTTATTGCTTAACCGAAGCATGGCACATATCCATTGTTGGTCTAACGCTCACGGTTCGGATAAATAATCTGTTTGGGATATTGATTCCCAATTATTAATAATCTCCCATCTATAATTAGATAAAGATTGCATCAAAACTGGTCTCAATTTTGACAAAAGAAGTACAATGCCACTTTGTATTGGTGTCCATATGACAACACGATAAGTTTCATGAACTTCAAATATGTTTTGGATGTACTAGAATTTAAAAATCAAGATTCTCAATGTTTGAAATTTGTTGCACGGGGAGTAAACATGCACCCAGTGAGACACATGTGTTTTTGCAATCCATTGAGGTGCACTGTCACGTGTGCATGTAGCTCAAATTTGATTTTTGCACATTATACCCGTATAAAATCAATCAATGTACTAAAATGTCTTAATGATCTGTGTGATTTTTTTGAAATTAAAAGGTCCCTCCTTTGGTAACATGTATGTTCACCATGGGATAATTAATTTAACATGTATCGTAGTTGCGGTGGATTCGCGGTGTGTGTGTGTGTGGGTGTTTGCGTCCGGGGGTGGCGGGTGGCTCGCAGTACACTACGAGTTGTGAGCCACCGTGTGTGTTGGCCGTTTTGTTAGGCAGACCGGTGCCACATCAGAGTCATAAAATCGTTATTTAAAACATTACACAACCCTTTCATACATAAATGTTTTGGCCACATGCAGTCAATGGTTGTCCTACACAACACTCGATACTTGCGTGTGATGCTTTCTATGGGCCCGCGAGGTTGTCGTCCATTAGTTTGACGAACAGCCGGCAGTGAGGTTAATTGACCAGCAAGGTAGAATCTTTTTTGTTTGTGTTATGGTGGTATATAGTACGCGTCGAAGAGGTGGGAGGGGACTAGCATATATACTATACGTACGCGTCCGTGAACAAGTACACCTCACTCACTGTCGGGACTTTTTGGTTTCCGAGGCACGCGCAACATCAAAATTGTGAAATTGGTTAT
Source organism: Triticum dicoccoides (assembly GCF_002162155.2). Taxonomy (NCBI): domain Eukaryota; kingdom Viridiplantae; phylum Streptophyta; class Magnoliopsida; order Poales; family Poaceae; genus Triticum; species Triticum dicoccoides. The sequence goes on from NC_041393.1 coordinate 597,697,399, forward strand.
TCAAACATCACACAACACCTTTTTGGGCCACATGCATATCCTAGCTAGGACACTCACGTGTGACGCTTCCATCTATGGGCCCACGAGGCCATCGTCGATGCATACATGCATCACTTTGACCTACATCGGGAGTGGTTAATTAATTTCACCATCGATGAGGATTCTTTTGGGTTGTACATATATTATGGCAGGATCATATAGTATGCGGTGAATAGGGGGAAGGGGACCATCATATGTAGTACACTTGATATGAACCTCACTCTGTGTGGGTGCATGATTTACGGTTTTTAGGCATGTGGCACATCAAAGTTTTGCATTTTGGGTATTCAACATATATATGTTTGGCCGACATGCAAAGCGGTGGTGGTTTTCCTCTCGCACCCACTTAAGCGGTTATCAGCGATATTGATGATTTCCATCTCTGGGCCCGCTTGGTCCATCACTACTTTTTGCCTGACAACAAGAGAGGTTAATTTGACTTAGGAGGGGATTATTATTTTTGCGCTGGGATGACATGCATGATACAGTTTGAGCACACACACATTCACGTGTATGCATGAATCCTTCCCATCGAGTCGAAGAGGCTAGTACAACGACACATCATGAACTGATCTCGCTCTGTGTGGGGAGCTCCTGTATGATTTTTGACACACGCTCCACATCAATGTTGTGTATTCAAACATGCATTCACGCATCACCTCCATACATATGCATGTAGTGGTTTCCTTCGAACAGTACACTCCCTCGCGTGGTTATCGGCGACAAGCCTATATATTTGTGGGCCCGCGTGGACATCCATGATCGCCTTGACCAACAACAAGATAGGTTACCATGGCGGATTCTTCATTTAGTTTGTGTTATCGTAGTATAGGTCATGGTGTGATTCAGACCTAATTAAGTTTGAGCGCATATACTATGCATGCATGCATACATGAATCCCTGTCATTGGCTTGAAGTGTGGTGTAACATACATATATATGCATCGTCAACCTAACCCTCACTCAGTGTGGGGATTTCTAGTTCAAAATCACGGTGCCACATCAAAGTTGTTCCATTGTTACTCAAAAACACACCTCTCCATACATATGTTTGAGCCACACGCATGCAGTGGTTGTCTTCGGGGACTAGCTACTTGCGTGATTATTGGCGAGCTAGCCCATCTCCAGGGTCGCATGGACGGCCATCACTTTGACCAACAACAAGAGAGAGGTTGTACGATTAAGGTGGATTATTCTTGGTCCGTTTTATGATCCATCTTGGTGAGATATATGCCTCTCTGGCCCGCCGACTGATAGTGTGTGTGTGTGTGGGGGGGGGTGCTACTTCGCACTTTGCTAGGTGAACCTTGGTTGGGGGGCATGCATTCATA
>NC_041393.1:597699369-597721048 GCF_002162155.2 Triticum dicoccoides
CACGAGGGAGGGGGGCTGCTAGCTACTTTGCACTTTGCTAGGTGAGCCTCGGTTGGGGGGGGCATGCATTCATAGCTTAGGATTCCCTTCGTGCCGACACGAGTGTCGGTGTCAAAACCGGCGGATCTCGGGTAGGGGGTCCCGATCTGTGCGTCAAGCCCGATGGTAACAATAAGTAAGGGACACAGATGTTTACCCAGGTTCAGGCCCTCCCGATGGAGGTAAAACCCTACTTCCTGCTTGATTAATATTGATGATATGGGTAATACAAGTAGATCTACCACGAGATCGTAGAGGCTAAACCCTAGGAGCTAGCCTATGATGGTATGAATGTAATTGTGATCGGCCTTCTAAGGACCAACCTCTCCGGTTTATATAGACATGGGAGAGGGCTAGGGTTTACATGGAGTCGGTTACAAGGAAGGAAATATAATATCCAGATCGCCAAGCTTTCCTTCCACGCCAAGGAAAGTCCCATCCAGAGACGGGCCGAAGTCTTGAGTCTGGTATCTTCACGTTTCAATAGTCCAGACGTTGTACACAGTCCGGCTGTCCTGATACCCCCTTATCCAGGACTCCCTCAGTAGCCCCTGAACCAGGCTTCAATGACGATGAGTCCAGCGCACAGTATTTTCTTCGGCATTGCAAGGCGGGTTCATCTTCCGAATACTCCAAAGTAATTATCGAACACTGAAATCGTGTCCGGATCTGAAAAATGATCTTCGCGTAGAACCGTAGAGAGAATGATATTTCACAAAGGCAATCTGCTGACAACTTTTCCTGACGACGTGACACGTTATTATGATCAGATCCATTATTCGAACCGTTTCCACATAACCAGCCACAATGCATATCATGAGGCGGTTTCTGTGACACGTCTTGTCAAAGCAGAGATCGTGCCCCTTATACGGGATTCTCATCAATACGGGTATGGGTAATCTCACCACGCCATTTAACCATGGCGTTTGGGAAACAAGCGATTCCCAACGGGCAAGTGGGGAGGCGCACCACTTCCGGCGCCTCTATAAAGGGACAAGATTGTCAGGACCCCGACTCGATGCCACATCGATCTAGCATGTAACACCTCATATCACTTTGCGGCCTCACGCACGGTATTCCCACGGGTGTCGCCTTACCTTAGCCCGGGACCGTTTGCGCCTTTTGGCACACGTATATGACAGTGTCGCTAGCATCCATATGATAAGGAGCCCGGGCTGACATGGCTAGTCGTAAACCCAAAGTGGCACAGACTTACAGGGACAGGCATCCATGACCCAGCATCGAACGTGTCGGTCATCAGCGAGTGAATCCAGGCTGTAGCACTGGGCTAGCAGGACTCCGGTGAACCGGGCTGTAGCAGGCTAACAGGACTCCGGTATTCATCGCGTGACATTTCCCCGAAGGGACAGACACAGGAACGAAGAAGGACACATGCCGGCCAGCCTAAGTGTTCCGGAGCAGTAGCAAGCTACCATGGCTCGGTGGAAACACTAGGAGACATTTCCCGGTAAGAGAGGCTACTAAAGATAAACAACTAGATGGTCAGATCCCACACATACCAAGCATTTCAATAACATACACACAATATGCTCGATATCTGCAAATACAACATGGCATCACAACATGACTCTACGACTCAAGTATTTTACTCATTAGGCTCCGAGGAGCGAGATATTACAAACCTGGGTCTCATGACCCAACGATCAGAGCATACAAATCAAAGCACAAGCGGAAGCTGTCATGTCTGGGTACAGACATCTATAACTAAAAAAGGCTGAGAAGCCTGACTATCTACCAGATCCTGCCAGGGCACAAGATCGTAGCTGAGGTAACAAGCTAAACGTCGAAGTCCACGCGAAACTACTAGTGAGACCGAAGTCTCTCTGCAAAAACATAAAATAGGCAAACGTGAGTACAAATGTACCCAGCAAGACTTACAACAGAACTAACTACATATGCATCATTATCAACAAAGGGGATGGTGGGGTTTAACTGCAGCAAGCCAGCTTTGACTCGGTGGCTATCCTGAACTACGACTGCAATGTAACTCTTTTGAGGTGGCGCACACGAGTCCACATATTCACCATATCAATACACCACTATGGATCCGCTCTCGTCTCCCTACGAGAACGCCATCCATAGCACTCACGCTTATCTTGCGTATTTTAGAGTATCCACTTTCACTTGTCTATGAACTGATATAAGCAACCCAGAAGTCCTTTTCCGCGGACACGGCTATTTGAATAGATGATGTTAACCCTGCAGGGTGTACTTCTTCACACACGCTCTCACCACTTACCGCCGTTTACACGACATGTACTCGGCAACCTTCAAGCGGAAGCCCAACGTGGGTGTCGGCCACGGCCTGCCTAAACACTCAAGTCTCTAGTCCAGGTTTATCGCCTATTCGGGTTCCATCCATGAGGAGATCCGGCCGGAGTTTCGCTCACAGCCCCAAACGATGTGAACAGGGTTCCATGACACCAAACGGGCGTCCGGTTTACCCGGCCACGTGCCTACCGCATCACAGCCCACCCCTACGGTCAGCGCTGCGCACGGCCTCCAGCATACTACAAACACCAGAAACTACTTGCAACTCCTGGACAGAGGACAAGGGCGATTAAGAAGCCGAGAGGGTCCATTGGTTTCGGGCCCAATGCGTGGTAGTAGCTGAATCATGGATCACAAACACAGAACTCAGTTCCTGAGGACGGCTGCAATGAGACAACCCACCATGTACTCCTACATGGCCTCTCACCGCTACCTTTACCAAAACGTGTTCACACACTTAGCTCACACACAGTAGGACATGTTCACACGCCTCTGATTCATCCCCGATGAATCAGACCTGACTCAACTCTAAGCAGTAGCAGGCATGACAAACAAACATGAATGAGTAGGCACATCAGGGCTCAAACAACTCCTAATCATGCTAGTGGGTTTCATCTATTTACTGTGGCAATGACAGGTCATGCAAAGGATAAAGGGGTTCAGCTACCGCAGCATGTAACAGATGAATCGGTGTTGTCCTAATGCAGTAAAAGAGAGCAGGAGCGAGAGAGTAGGATTGTATCGGAATGAACAAGGGGGTTTTGCTTGCCTGGCACTTCTGAAGATAACATTGAGTCTTCATCAGTGTCAACGATCACATCATCGGTATCACGTCTATCGAGAGGGGACAAATACCGGCAACACAGAAGGGAACACAATCAATGCAATGCACAATATGATGCATGATCATGACATGGCAAAATGAATGTGTTTTGGGCTAATGCAACTAGCAACAGATTAAATGAAGTTGGTTTGAATACAAGATTCAAATTCAAACTCCATATGTGATTATTCAAATGCCATTTAATTGATTTGTGCTAAACAGCAGTTATAAGTTGTTCTAACATGCATGAAAATGGTACAGATGGATTCCTTGGATTTTTCTAATAATTTTTCATATATAAATTATCTAATTTGGAGTTACGGTTGAATTTCTATGATTTTTAGAAGTTTTAGCTATTTTCTGGAATTTTCTGAATAAAAATAAATCCAGAAAACATAATTGCGTCAGTATTGCGTCACTATGATGTCAGCAGGTCAACAGACGCTGCTGCTGGTCAAACCTGACCAGTGGGGTCCACTGGTCAGTGACTGGGGGTGCTTAGTGTCGCTGACATGTGGGCCCAGTCAACAGCCACGTCAGCTTAGTCAAAGCTGACGCGTGGGGCCACTAGGATTAGTTATAAACTAAACAGAAACTAATCTATGATTAATTAGCAGGTGGGGCCCTGCTGTCAGTGTCACAGGGTTAATTAGCAGGGTCATTAGCCCTTAACGACGACGCCACGTCAGCACGCCGGAGACCAGCCGACGGCGACCACAGAACACGGCGGGGGCACGCCGGACTTGCGCTAGAGGCGTCGGTTTGGCGCGCTGAGGGCACCAGGGGATGGCCCTTGCTCTCGCGCATCCAGAGGACCAAGTGGGAGGTCGTGGGGTCGCCGGAACTCATGCCGGCGACGAGCTTTGGCGGCGATGGTGTTCGGTGGTGCTCGGGCGCGTCGCTACGGTGCATCAGTGAGCAAATGGAGAGGCTGGGCAGCACCTGCTAGACATGGGGAGCACTAAGAGCAGCTCAGTGAGGCCAGGGGAGCACGGGGCTATGCGTGCAGCAGCAATGGCGGACGGTGGCTTCGGTGCTCGTGGGGAACGGCGCTACGGCACGGAGGGGAGCATGCTGAGTTAGGGGAGAGGGTCAGTGACTCACGGCGATGACGAGGGGACGCTCGGCGAGGTCGGGGACGGTCCGGAGCCGGCGAATTTGACGAAGATGGCCGGCGGGTCTGAGGTAGAAGACGACGGCGATGGCGGCGATGCAGGGCTTCCGGAGGGCTGTGGATCGGTGGGGAGGAAGATGGGGTCGAGGCGGAGCTCCTGGGTGCATCGGCGAGGCTAGGGGTGGCCGGTGGCCATGGGTACGGCGACGATGATGGCGAGCTCCGCTCGGTCGCGGGAGGGGAAACAGAGGAGCGAGGGGGAGGGAGGTCCCGAGAGCGAGGGAGAAGTGAGAGGGGGTCGGGGACGTCTCCGTGGCGTCGCGAGGAAGTCGAGGAGGCTGCCACGGCGAAGCAGGAGGTGGCCGGCGTCGGCGCGCGTGCGTCCAGCACGCAGCTGCTTCGGGGCGAGGGGGAGGAAGATGACTGGCAGCTGGGCTGCACAGTAACGGGCCGCGCAGAAGCTGGGCCGGCTACAGGTAAGTGGCCCAGGTACGGGTCTTTCTCTCTCTCTCCTTTTCTAATTATCTCAGTTTTCTATTATTCTGTAAATTTAGGGCTTTATTAAAAATACTCAGACACTTTCAAAAATCATGAAACTAATCATGGCTACTGTTTAGAATATATCCAACAGTAAACATTTTAGTTTATGATTATTTGAGCATTTGAAATATTTAATAGCATTTAAATGCCCAAATGAAAATACTATATGATTTAATTCAGTGACCAAATATGTCCTGCAAAAATATAAACCATTTTTGGTAGATGCTTCCACCTCAAACCAGAAATGTTGAACATTTTTAGAGGACATTTTGAGTTCAGTGAAAAAGGTTTTATTTTGACCCTAGTTGAATTCATTTGGTGCTAGGGCTTAGTCAATCCCCATCTCAGGTTTAAATGAAATTTAAACATGATGTAACACTCTAATGCATGCACTAGGCATTGTCAGAACTAGGGATGTGACAACTCACCCCCACTAAACAAGAATCTCGTCTCGAGATTCAAGCGTAGGGTAAGGTGAAAGGGGAACGCAAACTAGCATAATGTTCACGATCCAGTTGCACTTCAAATGGACGTTGATTCGTTCACCACCATTGTCTTGAAGTCTTGCTCTGAGAAATCCTGTCAACATGACATGGAGGGAAGAAGGAGACTCTAAAAGGGTCGATCTTCTCGAAGATCGAACAACTCACGGAATGAGACATAGGACCATCTCTCGAGCTGAGAGGCGAAGCACACATCCATAGGAATGGAGTGAAGCAGATGACGAAGGTTCACTAGGTAGACCACAATTCCACACCTAAAAGGGTGGTGAACGGTTGTCAACGTAGCGAGGAGTTGAGTTTCCATAATACCATAACGATGCACCTTAGGGAAGGTGACTCATAGAAATATCCCCTTAAGTGGCAAAAAGAATTACCTTTGATTCAGAGATCATTGAGACTCTTTAAACCAACCTAAGGCAATTCTCGACCGATCGTTTGGCGGGGTGCAAAGGAATGGTACACCCGGACTAGAATGGATGATGTGGACTACCTTGTTGAAGACAACGCAATGGATGATTTTTGCTTATCACCGGAAATGGAAGAGACCCATGGTAGAATGGCACATTAGCGGTGCAAGCTGGGAACAAAATGCAAATGCTGGGAATGATTCTGGTAACTGGGGAAGAACCCAACAATAAAGAGTGAATCCACTGTTTGAGAAGTTATAGCATAACCGAGAAAACTGAGAGCAAACCCAGTTAGTGCCGATGATAACACCTAGCGCTTGTGCGTGCTCTCAAGAACTTGAGCATTTCCATATTCATCAAGGTTTTACCAACATCCGTGTCAAGGATCCTGGCAACACAACATACCACCATGATGAACAACGATGGACGATGCAGATGCATAGGAAGATAACATCATCTCAGATTTCACCCTAGCGAGGCCAAGGAGACAAAATCTGGACGATCGACCGAGAGACATTTAGCACTCCGCTTCTAATGTTCTCCTTGATGTGCTAGCGTAATCCATAGATAATTATGGTTTGATATCTAGAACATCAAGTAAAAGGTCGGACTTCGGGATCTCGAAAATCCATAGGGGCAACTTAGGAGTAAATCCTACGAAATCCCTATGGGGAGGTAGCCAACTTCTTCAATCAAGATACTATAATAATAGGTCTTCCGGCTAGGTGGTGCTGGCCACGACATCCACTTTACCAGTTATCGAGGGACCAATATTATAGTTCTTGGGAAATGTTCCAACCATCATATCTGCCTGAGATTCCGATCTGGTTGGTGTTAGGATATTCCAGACTCATCGAGTCTAGGAAGAAAAACGAAAGTTTGCAACACAAATCGACGGGATGACGTCGCGAGATTCTCGGGGAGCGAACTGCGATAGCAAGCTCCAAAACATGAGCTGGTTCTGCTAAAAACATGTGAACACGCTGTCCTAGACAAACATTATCACATGGTAGTCTTACAATAAAACACTACCGAGTTCAGGTGGGGAATCATCATCGAGGATATTGAAGTCTTGTGCATGACCTAGGATTAGCACATCAACTCCTTTTCCGTGAACGAATCAATCAGTGGCTTGGTGTGCTAGGATATACATATGGAATGGAGGTTGCAAGTCTCCGAACCACAGAATACTTCGCACGTATGCATGACTGATTTGGGATGATTCCAAGGAAGCAACATTGACTTTCTCGAATCCACGGCGGCAACTTGCATCAGATGCACATGAATTAAAGGAAGTCACTACCTTCATCCAAACATATGCTTCCTGAGCTAGCAAGAACAAATGCTTTCAAAAGTTTCCAACACTAACTTAATGTTCAACAAAATCATGGAGGAGATAAGGATGTTGTCAATGGGCTCAACAACAATTCATCTAGGTTTCCTTTTAAAGGAATTCCATAGTTAAGTGAACACGGTGATAGCATTGGTCAGACCAAAGATGTAATGGTGTATGCTCGAGGGATCAACCACGAATAAGACAACATTACGAGCATCGTTGGTACTGATTTGATTTGACGATAGCCCACACTCAAATCAAAGGATTGATAAGACAATAGGTCCAGCAACTGATCACAAGGACCAATCGATGAAGATAACATCTTTCTTCAACACACACTACACAAGAATATCCCTTTGGAACGAACTAAGTCAGGCAAGCTTTTATCTTCCAACTCTCCAAGTTGTTGTCTAGCTTAACCGACTAGCTCCGGGATATCCATCACAGATTCTTGGAGAAAGGGTGGTTCACAAGAAACCAACTTGATCACGAGCTCAACATAACAGTCAGGTGACAACCTGGTAATACTTCCGAGAAGATATTCGGAAAATCACGAACCACCGATATGTTACTAAGATCGAGAACAATCTCGCTTTTGAGGGCAAGACGATATGATCAAATGAGTGAGGACTTGACAAGATCCTAACTCATCAATCGAAGGGTGCACCGAAATAAGGACTAGGTAGCACGATCAGTCTTAGAAGGATGATTCAAAAATCAACATACTAAGAATGAAATTATTATCCTTTAACTACCAAGCAACGAGGTTGCTAGGAGTATTGATTTCACACGTCATGATTCATTTGTCGGCATTCCGGTTACAATAACACGGAAACCAAGAAATTATCAATGATGATCAGAAGTATTACTACATCAAGAATTCTCAAGAGCCGGTGTAATTCTCATGAAAATCCTGACATAAAGGGGGTAATACTCCAAGGTAGAACAGAACCAAAAGCTGGATTGGCATTTGATCTGCGGAATACAACTACTTTGACCCAATCCTAGATATGGATGAGGTACTGGAGTTTGTTTCTCCTATTACTACTTTCTGAGTTGTGGATACATGGGTTGGTATGCCGAACAAAGTTCAACATAATTCTTCCGGATAACCCATGCAGAAAGGTTGAGCTGGCAGAGTCACAATATAGCATGGAGAACTCATAGAGGGCCTGTTGTGATCTTTTGATCCAACAAACTTCTGCCATAATGGTTCATGGTATTTGGAAGAACGATATACCACGGACCTCGAGGACTATCGCAAAGGTTACTGATATACTAAAGGAACTAGCAACACTATCAACATGATGTAAGTAGGGTGAATATCGGGTTTAAGAACCCAGGAATAGAATACCTACTACTAAGTAGCATCACGAGATGCTTTCGAGAATGATGGCCAGAATCTTCACACTGGGAACACAAAACGTTGCTAGATTACTAGGTGACTCCCTAAATACCTAGGGTCATAATAGTAACTCCAACATAAATGTCAAGGCAATAGAATACCTCAACTTAACAATTAGGGTGATTGAGCTGGCATAAAGGAACATCGAAACCAGTGGGAAAGGATTTGCAAATGCATCAGATTGTTTAGAAACCTGGGATGACTCGGACAGCATAACGGCTGTAAATGCTCAGAAAAGATTTGAGACATTCACAAAATGGTGGCATAACCACTCAGAAGCACAATATCAAGGTTTCGAAATCAACAGTTAACATACAGAAGTAATAGGAACTGAACTGAGACTTAAATCCAACAATCTTATAAGTCTACTGATTAGTAACACGTGATCCTGATAGAAAGAAGAGATAGCCTAGTTCCTTAACCCCGTAGGAAAGATAGGATGACTCAGATCAGAAGGGCATAAGGTATAAGGAGTAAAAGAGCCTTACGTTCCATCCCACAATCAATTCCCTTATATAACTAAAGAATTTCTAGACTCAACTTCGACCAGTTTGGCTTGGTAATCCTATAGGCAGTCAAGCTCTGATACCAACGCTGTCAGGACCCCGACTCAATGCCACATCGATCTAGCATGTAACACCTCATATCACTTTGCGGCCTCACGCACGGTATTCCCACGGGTGTCGCCTTACCTTAGCCCGGGACCGTTTGCGCCTTTTGGCACACGTATATGACAGTGTTGCTAGCATCCATATGATAAGGAGCCCGGGCTGACATGGCTAGTCGTAAACCCAAAGTGGCACAGACTTACAGGGACAGGCATCCATGACCCAGCATCGAACGTGTCGGTCATCAGCGAGTGAATCCAGGCTGTAGCACTGGGCTAGCAGGACTCCGGTGAACCGGGCTGTAGCAGGCTAACAGGACTCCGGTATTCATCGCGTGACATTTCCCCGAAGGGACAGACACAGGAACGAAGAAGGACACATGCCGGCCAGCCTAAGTGTTCCGGAGCAGTAGCAAGCTACCATGGCTCGGTGGAAACACTAGGAGACATTTCCCGGTAAGAGAGGCTACTAAAGATAAACAACTAGATGGTCAGATCCCACACATACCAAGCATTTCAATAACATACACACAATATGCTCGATATCTGCAAATACAACATGGCATCACAACATGACTCTACGACTCAAGTATTTTACTCATTAGGCTCCGAGGAGCGAGATATTACAAACCTGGGTCTCATGACCCAACGATCAGAGCATACAAATCAAAGCACAAGCGGAAGCTGTCATGTCTGGGTACAGACATCTATAACTGAAAAAGGCTGAGAAGCCTGACTATCTACCAGATCCTGCCAGGGCACAAGATCGTAGCTGAGGTAACAAGCTAAACGTCGAAGTCCACGCGAAACTACTAGTGAGACCGAAGTCTCTCTGCAAAAACATAAAATAGGCAAACGTGAGTACAAATGTACCCAGCAAGACTTACAACAGAACTAACTACATATGCATCATTATCAACAAAGGGGATGGTGGGGTTTAACTGCAGCAAGCCAGCTTTGACTCGGTGGCTATCCTGAACTACGACTGCAATGTAACTCTTTTGAGGTGGCGCACACGAGTCCACATATTCACCATATCAATACACCACTATGGATCCGCTCTCGTCTCCCTACGAGAACGCCATCCATAGCACTCACGCTTATCTTGCGTATTTTAGAGTATCCACTTTCACTTGTCTATGAACTGATATAAGCAACCCAGAAGTCCTTTTCCGCGGACACGGCTATTTGAATAGATGATGTTAACCCTGCAGGGTGTACTTCTTCACACACGCTCTCACCACTTACCGCCGTTTACACGACATGTACTCGGCAACCTTCAAGCGGAAGCCCAACGTGGGTGTCGGCCACGGCCTGCCTAAACACTCAAGTCTCTAGTCCAGGTTTATCGCCTATTCGGGTTCCATCCATGAGGAGATCCGGCCGGAGTTTCGCTCACAGCCCCAAACGATGTGAACAGGGTTCCATGACACCAAACGGGCGTCCGGTTTACCCGGCCACGTGCCTACCGCATCACAGCCCACCCCTACGGTCAGCGCTGCGCACGGCCTCCAGCATACTACAAACACCAGAAACTACTTGCAACTCCTGGACAGAGGACAAGGGCGATTAAGAAGCCGAGAGGGTCCATTGGTTTCGGGCCCAATGCGTGGTAGTAGCTGAATCATGGATCACAAACACAGAACTCAGTTCCTGAGGACGGCTGCAATGAGACAACCCACCATGTACTCCTACATGGCCTCTCACCGCTACCTTTACCAAAACGTGTTCACACACTTAGCTCACACATAGTAGGACATGTTCACACGCCTCTGATTCATCCCCGATGAATCAGACCTGACTCAACTCTAAGCAGTAGCAGGCATGACAAACAAACATGAATGAGTAGGCACATCAGGGCTCAAACAACTCCTAATCATGCTAGTGGGTTTCATCTATTTACTGTGGCAATGACAGGTCATGCAAAGGATAAAGGGGTTCAGCTACCGCAGCATGTAACAGATGAATCGGTGTTGTCCTAATGCAGTAAAAGAGAGCAGGAGCGAGAGAGTAGGATTGTATCGGAATGAACAAGGGGGTTTTGCTTGCCTGGCACTTCTGAAGATAACATTGAGTCTTCATCAGTGTCAACGATCACATCATCGGTATCACGTCTATCGGGAGGGGACAAATACCGGCAACACAGAAGGGAACACAATCAATGCAATGCACAATATGATGCATGATCATGACATGGCAAAATGAATGTGTTTTGGGCTAATGCAACTAGCAACAGATTAAATGAAGTTGGTTTGAATACAAGATTCAAATTCAAACTCCATATGTGATTATTCAAATGCCATTTAATTGATTTGTGCTAAACAGCAGTTATAAGTTGTTCTAACATGCATGAAAATGGTACAGATGGATTCCTTGGATTTTTCTGATAATTTTTCATATATAAATTATCTAATTTGGAGTTACGGTTGAATTTCTATGATTTTTAGAAGTTTTAGCTATTTTCTGGAATTTTCTGAATAAAAATAAATCCAGAAAACATAATTGCGTCAGCATTGCGTCACTATGACGTCAGCAGGTCAACAGACGCTGCTGCTGGTCAAACCTGACCAGTGGGGTCCACTGGTCAGTGACTGGGGGTGCTTAGTGTCGCTGACATGTGGGCCCAGTCAACAGCCACGTCAGCTTAGTCAAAGCTGACGCGTGGGGCCACTAGGATTAGTTATAAACTAAACAGAAACTAATCTATGATTAATTAGCAGGTGGGGCCCTGCTGTCAGTGTCACAGGGTTAATTAGCAGGGTCATTAGCCCTTAACGACGACGCCACGTCAGCATGCCGGAGACCAGCCGACGGCGACCACAGAACACGGCGGGGGCACGCCGGACTTGCGCTAGAGGCGTCGGTTTGGCGCGCTGAGGGCACCAGGGGATGGCCCTTGCTCTCGCGCATCCAGAGGACCAAGTGGGAGGTCGTGGGGTCGCCGGAACTCATGCCGGCGACGAGCTTTGGCGGCGATGGTGTTCGGTGGTGCTCGGGCGCGTCGCTACGGTGCATCAGTGAGCAAATGGAGAGGCTGGGCAGCACCTGCTAGACATGGGGAGCACTAAGAGCAGCTCAGTGAGGCCAGGGGAGCACGGGGCTATGCGTGCAGCAGCAATGGCGGACGGTGGCTTCGGTGCTAGTGGGGAACGGCGCTACGGCACGGAGGGGAGCATGCTGAGTTAGGGGAGAGGGTCAGTGACTCACGGCGATGACGAGGGGACGCTCGGCGAGGTCGGGGACGGTCCGGAGCCGGCGAATTTGACGAAGATGGCCGGCGGGTCTGAGGTAGAAGACGACGGCGATGGCGGCGATGCAGGGCTTCCGGAGGGCTGTGGATCGGTGGGGAGGAAGAGGGGGTCGAGGCGGAGCTCCTGGGTGCATCGGTGAGGCTAGGGGTGGCCGGTGGCCATGGGTACGGCGACGATGACGGCGAGCTCTGCTCGGTCGCGGGAGGGGAAACAGAGGAGCGAGGGGGAGGGAGGTCCCGAGAGCGAGGGAGAAGTGAGAGGGGGTCGGGGACGTCTCCGTGGCGTCGCGAGGAAGTCGGGGAGGCTGCCACGGCGAAGCAGGAGGTGGCCGGCGTCAGCGCGCGTGCGTCCAGCACGCAGCTGCTTCGGGGCGAGGGGGAGGAAGATGACTGGCAGCTGGGCTGCACAGTAACGGGCCGCGCAGAAGCTGGGCCGGCTACAGGTAAGTGGCCCAGGTACGGGTCTTTCTCTCTCTCTCCTTTTCTAATTATCTCAGTTTTCTATTATTCTGTAAATTTAGGGCTTTATTAAAAATACTCAGACACTTTCAAAAATCATGAAACTAATCATGGCTACTGTTTAGAATATATCCAACAGTAAACATTTTAGTTTATGATTATTTGAGCATTTGAAATATTTAATAGCATTTAAATGCCCAAATGAAAATACTATATGATTTAATTCAGTGACCAAATATGTCCTGCAAAAATATAAACCATTTTTGGTAGATGCTTCCACCTCAAACCAGAAATGTTGAACATTTTTAGAGGACATTTTGAGTTCAATGAAAAAGGTTTTATTTTGACCCTAGTTGAATTCATTTGGTGCTAGGGCTTAGTCAATCCCCATCTCAGGTTTAAATGAAATTTAAACATGATGTAACACTCTAATGCATGCACTAGGCATTGTCAGAACTAGGGATGTGACAAAGATTCCCCCATTTTCACCCACGCCTTCTTCCTCCTTCGCCCACTCTTGCCCCCTCGAGCTTCCAGCGCCCAAGCCCAAGTCTTCCCCACACAGCTAAACATGTCTGGAGCAGGAGGCAAGTGGGTGGCTTCCACCGTTAAGGAGAAGCACATCACCAATCTTCGGGCAGCCGGATACTTGGCCGCGGACATAGCGCACCGTCTACCAGACGCCGGGCAGGTCATTCTGACCTCAGGACCCCACGAGAGGGTCATATTCGTCGCGCACTTCGTCCGTGGACTGGGATTTCCACTCCATCCCTTCGTCCTCGGGCTTATGTTCTACTACGGGCTAGATTTCCACGATCTAGCCCCGAATGTCGTCCTCAACATCTCGGCGTTCATCGTTGTGTGCGAGGCCTTCCTCCGCATCCGTCCTCACTTCTGCCTATGGATGCAAACCTTCTGCGTGAAGCCTAAGGTGGTAAGCGGCCAACAGGCGGAGTGCGGAGGGGCCATGGTGGGCAGAATGCCCAATGTCACATGGCTCGACGGCTCCTTTGCGGAGACCGTAAAAGTATGGCAATCGGGGTGGTTCTATATCACCGAGCGACACAGCGCCAACTGGGCAGCGTCCCCCGAGTTCCAATTCGGAGCCCCCATGCGGCTCACCTCCTGGGAGAAGAAGGGCCTGTCCTGGGGCGATTCCACGGAGCTGGCCGGACTCCAAACATGCGTCAAAAGCATGAGGGACAAGAACATCAAGCTTGTCAACGTGATCCAGGTCAAGCTCGTCCCCCGGATCTTACCCTGCCAGAGGCGAGCAGTCAATCTGTGGGAGTTCATCCCAATCGAGCACCGGACGCTCCAGAGGCTCTACGACATGACGCACAAAGGCGCATGGAAGGTGCTGTTCAAGGCCTCCGTACTGCCTCCTCCGACGTCCGAGGACCGCGGGCTTCACGCCGCGTGGGCTCCTAGGCCGGTGAGTTCTTAGACTGACACAGGACCCAGTTCTTCCCTGATACATTCACAAGAGTGCCTTAAGTAATTGTGCATGTTTATTTTAGGATTACGTGGAGACAACGGAGCAGGTATACTGTCCGGCTCCGCTGCCAGAAGACCCAGCAGATGCTCTCCTGACAGAGATGCTGGTCCCGATGCCGTACAAGGTGCCAAAGAAGAAGGCCGAGAAGAAAGCCCTGGGTATCCGAAAGGGTCTCCGGCGTAAGGTTGTGCCGGAAGCCTTGTCCGAAGACGACGAGGCAGACTCCTCCCATGAAGGGGAGGAGGAAGAAGAAGAAGACGCCCCATCCGGAAAGGATGAGGGGTCCGGGGAGGCGGACCCAGGGGCCGGAAAAGGTCATCGGCGCAGGGCCGTCATTCCCCTGTCGTCCGATGACGACGAGTTGGATTCCTCCCGCGGAGGAGGGGGGAATCAGGAAGAGATCCTACCTTCCCGCACCCGGGGGGAGAAGAAGAGAAAAGCCGCCCCAAGAGGGTAGGCTGGGGCGTCCAAGAAGGGGAAGAGGCCCCTTCCGAACTACTCCACCACGGCCACTCTCAGCGAGGAGGGGTGGCTGCCCAGGGGGAAGCCCCTAGAGCGATCGTAAGTGTTTGCACTCTATCATGACTTCACTTCACGGTTCTTGTATTTATAATGCCGAACATACGTGCAGTACGGCTAGGGATCACCCCGAGGTATCCTCCTCCGGGTCCCTGAGAAATTCGGAGATGAATTCGCTTCTGACGGCCACCACTCCTCAACCCGCGGACGACACGAAGGTGTTGTCCCAAAGGCTCCCAGAGCAGGGGGAGGTGACTCTAGAGACGCCCCGAGGCGGGGTCCCAGTCGTCGGACACACGGGGTTCAAGATCCCCGCGGATCATGTCGACGAGTGCCACGGCCAGCCGGACTCTCAGCCGAACACAATTCCAGAACCTTCGATGGTTCTGGACTCAGGCAGGCGACCCCTCGCTAAGGAGGGCGAGCCGTCTGTGTCGCGGACTTCCGTTGCGCATGAGGCGCCGGACGGTCTACTGGAAGCGCTTTGCAGTGCTTCCCTGGACGAAGGGCACCGTACTCTTATGAGTACGGTGATTCAGAAGGTTTCGTCCGCCAAGAGCAGACTAACCGAAGCTTGCACCAGCCTCCTAACGGGCTTTGAGGTAAGTAATAGATATGTGCAAAATTACCACCCGATAGGTAGTAGCCCCTGATATTCTGTTTGGCGTTCGGAAGGAAAAGCCGAACAGAGGGTCAATTAAAATCCGCAGGAGTCAAATCATAAGTATTATTTTGAATAAGCAGGTTGTGCTGCTTGCTGCTGCTGCCCGTACTGCCGAGGTTGCCGATCTGAAGCGGGACCTGGAGCAAGCGCAGTGAGAGCTCGACCTCACAAAGAGGCAGCTCGAAGAGAACAAAGGTAAGTAATTCCCGTTCTTATGTATTTGAGGATAGCCACAATTGGTGAGTCTAACAACTAAGCGTTGTGACCGTGTAGCAGGGGCCCCCGCCAAAGTGGCGGCCCTGAAGAAGGCGCTGTCCGAGGCCGAAGACAAGGCGGCCTCGGAGTGTATGGAGAGCGAAAAGCAAAGTGCTAGGGTAGGTGAGGTACATCAGGAGCTCCAGGACCTCGGCAAGAAATGCGAGTCCGTGGAGCATGATCTGAAGGCAAAAGAGTCCGAGCTTGCGAAGACCCTTATGAGTTTAAAAGACGCCAAGGCCGAAGCCGAGAAAGCACAACAATAGATCCAGGAGGCCAAGAAGATAGCAACGGGTAAGAAGTTCTTTATGCAAAGCAAACATGTGGAGGAGGCATTTTTTTTACTTACTCGAATTCGGAGCTCTCCAGGGGCATTCGCAGATCTGCCACGTAGCGTATCAGATGCTGCGGAGTTCTACCATGCCCAGGAGGGGAACTCAATGGAGAAGCTGTTCTGGTCCCAGTATGTTGGGGCCGAACACCCGATGCCTCTAAGTGACCAACTGAAGCAGTTGGTCGAACTCCACAGGGCGGCCGAACTGGCTATGAAGGGGTTCATAGTCTGGATGTGGCCTGGTGAGCTCATGCCCAGTAGCTACTTCGGCCTGATCAAGCGTATGATGGATGCCTGCCCACGGCTTGAGGTGATCAAGCGATCCGTGTGCATCGATGGTGTCCGCCGGGCCCTTGCCCGCATCAAAGTGCATTGGGGCAAGATGGATGCGGGGAAGTTGGTCAAGGATGGACCGCCGGAGGGCAAGGCATATCGCCATCCCGAGCTATACTATGATTGCATTATGAAGGGTGCTCGCCTCGTGGCTGACGAATGTACCAAAGACACCATTTTTGAGTGAATTCGTTTCTGTCATGGTTGTATTTTAAGGACGAAGTTACTTGTGCTATGTAGCGCTTTTGTTATTTAAAATATTACCTTCTGTGCGGCTGTTTATAAAATCCTGAAAGTAGGCTAGTCGTCGGCTTCCGCCCCCATGCGACTAGCGCTGGGGTGTTCGTGGAAAACCCGGACACTCTTTATCCAAATGTTTGGTCCCTTAAGGAGGTGTCTGGCACAGCGAATGAGGCAATCGGACTATGCAGCTTTATAACTTTCACTTAGCCATAGAAGTCTACAATTTTAAATTTCGGCGAAGCCCCTAGAATCCGGAAGACTGAATTGGGGTGTTATATACGCCTTGATTGGACGAAGCTGATTTATCGCCTAAAGTGGAAAATCTTTAGGGATTTTAGTACCTCTTAAACAGCGACCAGCTCTCGCCACATCATGCCGGTCAGTTTTCGGCTTTCTCTATTGAGGTGCTCGTCCAGAAGAACCGGGACACAATCGCAGTAGTTCTCCCTGCGCTACCTTTGCCGATATAACGGAACGTAAGGCACCAAAACAAGGGAGCCGTGCTATCCCAACTATAGACCCAAGACATGATTCAGAGCTGATGCATATAGTGCTATAAGTTCGGGGTGCCGCACTATTGAAAGTGTTTGGACTTTTAGTTGCCATCTTACGGGGCGTCGTAAGAAGCCCCTGGCAAACTGGCCGTACCAAGGTGTACGGATGCAATGCCAAATAAACATATATAAGAGAAAAATACTCAAATAAGGATAATAAGCTGACGCTATATATAATCTCCATTTGACGAAAAATACTTTAAGCATATGTTTACAATGGATGCATTAGGCAGAGATAAAAGGTAGGACTATTTGACATGTCCTATCCAGGGGCAAGCCATGTGCAGATAGATGAAGCAGGTATAATGATCGTAAATAGATTCCACTTGGGTATTTCCTTCTGCGCACAACGTCTGTTGCCTCCTTGGGTGTCTCTTCCATATGAGTCCGGCAATTCGGCTCTTCTGAGGATGCTGCACTAATGCGGTGAGTATGAAGGTATTTAGCGGTTACCCGCATTATCGACTGAGTCGTTGATGCGCCTCCGCCTATTCCCAAGGTATCTTGAGTGCGTAATTGTGTACGCATGGCACGAACGCTGCTTTGGAGGGGCTTGCGCGGAGGCCGGACTGCTAATCACAATCTTGACATATGTGCTGATCCTATTGAGGGGTGCTCCAGACTCGTTTGACAGTGCTCGAAGTTGTCTCCGGATTGGTTTGTCGGAGGAGGCCGCATTGTACTTCTGCCGCGAGGGCTGCCGTATGCTCTTCTGTTCGAAGGGAGCGGTCCATATTTCCGTTCATAGTGATGACCCCGCACGGTCCCGGCATCTTGAGCTTGAGATATGCATAGTGTGGCACCGCATTGAATCTTGCGAATGCGGTTCGTCTGAGCAGTGCGTGGTAGCCACTGCGGGAAGGGATGATGTCGAAGATCAGCTCTTCGCTCCTGAAGTTGTCTGGGGATCCGAAGACCACTTCCAACATTACAGAACCCGTGTAGTGGACCTCTACTCCAGGAATAACACCTTTAAAGGTGGTTTTGGTGGGCTTGATCCTTGAAGGGTCAATGCCCATCTTGCACACTGTGTCCTGATAAAGCAGGTTCAGGCTGCTGCCGCCATCCATAAGGACACACATGAGGTGGAATCCATCGATGATTGGGTCTAAGACCAGTGCGGCTGAGCCGCCGTGACGGATGCTCGTAGGGTGACCCCTACGGTCAAAGGTGATCGGACAAGCTGACCATGGGTTGAACTTGGGGGCGACTGGCTCCATCGCAGAGACGTCCCGTAGTGCCCGCTTCCGTTCCCGCTCGGGGATGTGGGTGGCGTAGATCATATTGACCATTTTCACCTGGGGGGAATTTCTTCTGCACCCCCCCCCCCATATTCGGACGCCGGGGCTCATCGTCATCGTTGCTGTGCAGCCCCTTGTCCTTGTTTTCGGTGTTTATCTTGCCGACCTGTTTGAACACCCAGCAATCTCTATTGGTGTGGTTGGCTGGTTTGTCCGGTGTGCCATGAATTTGGCACGAGCGCTCTAGTATGCGGTCCAGACTGGGCGGTCCCTGATTATTTCTTTTGAACGGCTTTTTCCGCTGTCCGGATTTAGGTCCGCTAAATCCGGCGTTGACTGTCGTGTCTTCCGTGCTGTCGTTGTTGTTCTGTCTCTTATGTTTGTTGCACCGTGGCTTGCCGTTAGCATCGCGGCCGTCCAGAGTGCCGGAATGTGGCGTGTTGCTGCTACGAGCCAACCAGCTATCCTCACCCGCACAAAAACGGGTCATTAGGGTTGTGAGAGCTGCCATAGATTTGGGTTTTTCCTGGCCGAGGTGTCGAGTGAGCCACTCGTCATGGATATTATGCTTAAAAACCACCAGGGCTTCGGCGTCCGGACAATCGACTATTTGGTTCTTTTTAGTGAGGAACCGAGTCCAGAATTTCCGGGCTGACTCTCCGGGCTGTTGAGTAATGTGGCTCAGGTCATCAGCATCCGGTGGTCGCACATATGTGCCCTGGAAGTTGTCAAGGATTGCATCTTCCAGGTTTTCCTAACTGCCAATGGAATTTGCTGGCAGGCTGTTTAACCAGTGTCGGGCTGAGGCTGTTTAACCAGTGTCGGGCTGGTCCTTTGAGCTTAAGGGGGAGATACTTGATGGCGTGTAGATCATCTCCGCGGGCCATGTGAATGTGGAGAAGGAAATCTTCGATCCATACTGTGGGGTCTGTTGTGCCATCATATGATTCGATGTTTACGGGTTTGAACCCTTCTGGGAATTCATGATCCATTACTTCGTCCGTGAAGCAGAGGGAGTGTGTGGCGCCTCTGTGCAGGGCTATGTGGCTACGCAGGTCGGATTGGTCTGGGTTGCTATGTTCGGCCCGGCCAGATTTATTGATGATGTATCCGGCGTGACGGTCATTGTCGCGCGCTGGGGCACGCCCCCTCAATCCGTAGATCGATCTTGGCTGTCCTGCTTTATTATTCAGAATATCTTGCAGGTCGTGCCTGTTGCCCTGAGCCATAGTGTATTGGCGTGGGGGTGCGGGCTGGTATCCGGGCTGGTATCCCATTTTGTCCCGGCCACAGGGTGGCCGGTCAGCCGTTTGGCGTTCGAGTCCATATTCCTCGGCTGCCAGGACTTCAGTCCATCTATCTGTGAGCAGGTCTTGATCAGTTTGTAGTTGCTGATGCTTCTTCTTCAGGCTCCTTGCAGTGGCTATAAGCCTACGCTTGAAGCGCTCCTGCTCCACGGATCCTCAGGTACGCCAAACTCGTCATCGCTGAGGTTGATCTCGTCTTCGGAGGGGGGCATGTAGTTGTCCTCCTCCGGGTATGCGTCTGTCGCCTATTCTTCTGGGATGGCCTGCTCATCTTCCTGTTCGGCCTTCTCAAAGGTGGGTTGATCAGGGTCATATTCTTCTTAGGCACCATCCGGATTATGTTCGCCTCCGGGGCCGGTGTTGCTATGGCGGGGCTTGGAGCGGCGCCGATGATGCCCATTCTTTGGTTTTCTTCCCGAGGGGTTGTCCTCCGTTGCCTCATCGCCATTAGTTTCCTTCAGAGTGTCCACCATATATATATATATATATATCATATGAGGAGGTGGCCGTCCACCGCCCGGTGAGCGGTGGCTCCTGTGATTCTCCTACATCGTTGTCCATACCGTTGATCTCTTGGAGTCGAAGTCAAGCACGTCGGTTAGATCATCGATCGTGTCAATGAAGTGGGTGGTGAGTGGGCAGCAAATTCCGTCGTTGTCTGCTTCCCACTCGAGCCGGACATAGTTCGGCCCAGAGTCTCCTAACAAGGAGAGAGACTTCAATAAGTCCAGCATGTCGCCAAAGGGCGAGTGCTGAAAAACGTCCGCCGCGGTGAACTCCATCACCGGAGCCCAACCAGGATCGGTGGGCTCGGGGGCGCGCGGATTGGAACCTGCATCCGGATATGAATCCGGGGGGTCCGGAGTCATAGGTTCCCTCAGAGGTGAAAGTTGTGTTCGGCTCCATCACCGATGAAGGTACGGCCTGCGGGGCGGGATCCAGCCCTCCATCCTTAGGTGAAGCAACCTGTCCCAGATTTATATCCGAGACTTCTGCCAGGGCGATATCCCAAGCGACGTCTGACAGCAGGTCTAAGTCGTGCTCATTGCGACTGTTTGGTGCTTCTGGCGCTGGCCCGAATCCGTCGAAGATCAAGTCTCCGCGGATATCCGCTTTGTAGTTCAGGTTTCCGAACCTTATTTTATGGCCGGGTGCATAGCTATCGATCTGCTCCAAGTGGCCAAGCGAATTGGCCCACAGCGCAAAGCCGCCGAACACGAAGACCTGTCCGGTGAGGAAAGTCTCACCCTGGACAGCGTCATTAATGATGACAGAAGGAGCCATCGATCCTGACGGCAACGTCACAGAGGAACTCTCATTGAAAGCACCAATGTCGGTGTCAAAACCGGCGGATCTCGGGTAGGGGGTCCCGATCTGTGCGTCAAGGCTGATGGTAACAAGAAGTAAGGGACACAGATGTTTACCCAGGTTCGGGCCCTCTCGATGGAGGTAAAACCCTACTTCTTGCTTGATTAATATTGATGATATGGGTAATACAAGAGTAGATCTACCACGAGATCGTAGAGGCTAAACCCTAGGAGCTAGCCTATGATGGTATGAATGTAATTGTGATCGGCCTTCTAAGGACCAACCTCTCCGGTTTATATAGACACCGGAGAGGGCTAGGGTTTACATGGAGTCGGTTACAAGGAAGGAAATATAATATCTAGATCGCCAAGCTTGCCTTCCACGCCAAGGAAAGTCCCATCCGGACACGGGCCGAAGTCTTGAGTCTCGTATCTTCACGCTTCAATAGTTCGGACGTTGTACATAGTTCGGCTGTCCGGATACCCCCTTATCCAGGACTCCCTCAACAAGGGAGGGGGGCTGCTAGCTACTTCACACTTTGCTAGGGTGAATCTCAGTTGGGGGGGGGCATCCATTCATAGCTTAGGATTCCCTTCATGCCGACATGAGGGAGGGGGGCTGCTAGCTACTTTGCACTTTCCTAGGGTG